>NC_136626.1:36577566-36827566 GCF_933228915.1 Telmatherina bonti
CATTGGGCTACAGCTGTGTCACTCCAAAACTCACCAGCCAATCGGAATCGAAAATCTTCCCAATAGGAAAGCGTGTTACCGTGGCAACCTATGGAAAAAAGCCTTCTCGCTATGAAACACAGTTTGCTTGTTTCTCTGCAGAAATACATCCGATCTGCACCTAAATTGTAAGTATTTATATTTGGTAGGTCCTTAACACGCTGAAACATGTATTGTAGGGGATGGGGGAGGGGGGGGGGGTCTTCTTTTGTCCCTGATGACCTGAAAGGACCGTAAATTAAAGCGACCTATCAGGGTTCAGGAAGGGATGATGATGGTGAAAATCGAGCGCTGCTGAAGCAAAACACACGTGGTCTTCTTCATGAGCGCACCTGCCAAGTTGCTGCCATGTGATTGGCTGATCAGACGTGTGTGAACAGGTGGAGCTGAGAAGGTGGTGGGTGAGTGTATGAACGATGCAGGAACACACCTCCTTGGTGTACTTCAGGTTCTCCTTCTCGCAGATGTCCAGCAGACGCTGCTCTTGGATCTGATTGGCTAAAGGTTTGAAACGAAACTTGGAGCATCTGGAGGTCAGAGGCTCGATGATTCTGGAGAAGACGGAGCGGCACGTTAAGGTTCAGACCAGGTGACGTGAGTTGTGGGTGCGGGGTGGGTCAGCTGACCTGCTGATGTAGTTACAGATGAGGCAGAAGCGGGTGGTGCGGGACTCTTTCTCCATGGAGCGCCTGAGGGCCGCCTGCGCCGGTCCCGTCATCGAGTCCGCCTCATCCAGGATGATGATCTTGAAGGGAGGACACGGCTTCCCACTGGAGAGACAGAAAGCGAGTGACTGGAAGCTCTGGGACGGGACAGGATACCAGCAGGGTGGCAGAAAACGTCTCCTCACTCTGGACGACTCCCCGACACGGTGAGCTGAGCGAAGTTCTTCACTTTCTCTCTGATGACCTGGATGCCTCGTTCGTCCGAGGCGTTCAGCTCCAGCACCCTCTGTCTGTACAGGTCCGGACTGGGGGGGGGGGGGGCACAGGCAGAGAAAACTGGATTTAATAAGTAAAATCTGAGAAGGTTTGCACTTTGGTCAGATGCACCTCATTCAGCCCGCCATCAGGACGCGACCTGGACGTTTCTGATGCGATGAGGACCGGGACAGTGCAGCTCAGCAGCAGCTAGCCTGCATCTAGAGGGTCTTTAATATCTGGAAACCACTGAGGGGAAGAGCTGCAGGCTTCATTAGGCCGTCTGTAGACTCCGACGTCGCATAGAAAACATGCGTCTCCCAGACTCGATGACGGTGAAGAGAAAAGGGAGGAAAGTTTGAAGTCTTCTTTTCTTTCTTTCATCCATTTTCTAAAGCGATTTGTCCAGTTAAAGGTCAGAGGTAACTGGAGTCTATCCCAGCTGGGCGAGAGGCAGGTACACCTGGTCTTCACCAGATAGAGATGGAGGCTAATTCATCACTCTGCTGTGCATTTTCTATTCTACTCTACTTACATCTGAGAGAGAGGAAAACAACGAGGTTCTACTCGGACCGCAGGGAGTCCGGTTGGACTCGGCTGCTGCTGTGTCGAGTTACAGGCAGCGTTTTTATTTCCTTTCCTACAATTTTCAATTTGTTTGATGTTAAGATCAGGATTCGATCACACAGAACCGACCTCGGTTTAAACACACGCAGATTATTCAGTGCTGGGTGTGTTAAAGAGCTGGAGCTGCTCGATTATGACAAAACTTATAATCACGATTATTTTGACTGAAATTGAGATCTTGATTATTTAACACAATTATCCAGTATATTAAAACAACGCTGCGCGTCGTGGTGTTCTAGACTCCGTGTCGTGCATTATAACCGTTTAATGGACGGTTCAGAGTTGTTTAATCTGCTTTTACCGCTTATATAGGAACTATTTTACGTTGGCCTGGATGTACGTTTTATACCAAACAACCGCTGTCAGGCTGCAGCACGTTTCTCTCATTCACCTGTTAAAAGACGGCTGATCTGAACCAGCTGGTTAACGCGTTGCTATGGTAACGCCCCGTAACGGAGGGATATTACAGTGTTTAACTGGCCGAACTATGTATAGGAAAATAATGCAGCCAGTTGTCACTGACAATGGTATAAACTATGTTTAGGTGAACTTCCACAACCTACTGCAGTTATTCTACATTGACCTGCAGCCGGAGCCGACTGAGACTGGCCGCCTGGGAGTGCTTTAGGACGGGAGAGGCTCCCGCTGCTCCTTCCTTACAGTAACTGCAGAACAATATGTGCCTTCAAGTCAGTCGCCAAAACACCAGAAAAGTCTCTAATAACTCCAGTAAAAGTTGCTAGATTTGTCGCTTTTAACAAAAAAAGTCTCCAGATTTAGCGAGAAAGTCTCCAAGCTGGCAACAGTGTCTGAATGAAAGCAAAGCGGCTGTGGGAGGAGTTTACAGCACAGCGCTGCAACGCCAGAGACGCTCGATTAGCAGCTGAAGACAGCAGGAGAGGAAACTGCAGAGAGAAAAATAATCACACCCTTTTATTTTTATCATCGTTTTATCAAACTCAGATCGTACTGAGATTAAAATACGATTAATCGCCCAGACCCATCAAGCGCTGGAACAAGGCGGAGGTGGGAGGGTTTGTAGTGGAAGTATGGTCAGTACGTCACATCTCTGCTTTGCAAGCCGGTTTGTACATTTATCTGTTTTCTCTGGACATTTCCCCTTTTTCCTAAACGCTGCATCTTTTCTTCTACTTCCGACACAAACAGGTTATTGTCGAGGAAAGAGCCGTACTCAATGATTTTCACCAATAAACGCATTTCAAACTAAATCCAGCAACTTTCTGGCTCCCAGAGGAGCTAAAACGATCAACAGTTCACTCACCCGAAAAGCTCCCTGGCAGCTGCTAAGATGGTGGACGTCTTGCCCGTCCCAGGAGGGCCGTAGAAGAGCAGGTTGGGAAGCTGCAAGCACAACATCCAGGTTTTACTGTCAATCCCAAGAACATATTAGCAATAAATCGGGCAGAGGGGAGCCTGCATGTCCTGAGGGGACGCTTCCAGCTGGATCCGTTCAGGACTCATGGGCCAGGTGGAGACCGATGTGTCTGGCGGTTCTGTCCTCTGAGGACATGGAGGATGTTTACATCTTTGGATTATTGGTGATCAGGATTCTGCTGATTGGCGCTGGCGTGGTTCTGATCTACCTCATGACCCGTGAGATTCTGGCAACTGGCAGGCTGCCTGCAACGGTATGGGGCCAGCTAGCAGTGCACAGATTCGACCGGACTCGACCGTAAGCAGGACACCAGTTTAGCCCAGACTGGTCATTTTTCGTCGGTCCCGGAGCTGGTACGCAGAATCGACAACATGGAGAAGATGTCTGCTAGGATCAGTGGAAATTGACCCCCCCATTCGGCTGTTTGGAGCTGCCTGTCTGAGACCGGCTATGGACTCAAGGCAGAGGGCAAATTGTTTTCCTTGCCTGGAACCCAAACAACAATCATATCTGGATTCAGCTTCCCAACGGCCTGGCCGGTGCAACCCCCCTGAGAACAGAAGACATGATGCTCTGTCCCCCTCCTCATCCACCCCCGGTCCCCTCCCACATAACTCACCACCTCCCTGGACTTTGTGAGTCTTGTTTGAGTTTGTGCTTCAGCGTATCTAGTGGCACGGCCCGGAGTTACATGACCTTTTTTCCTCTCTACCCCCACCCCATGATCCTAATGTGTCTCTGTTCTTATCCGTTATAAGGCGGCGCCGGTAAAAATGGCAGGGCCTAAGCTTCAGTTTGGATTTGTAAATCTGTCATAAATGTTACGTGTCTGTATGTCAAACCTTGGATGAGCTGGCTTGAAACTTTACTTTCACCTCGGGGATGAATAAAGTATCTTTGATTTGATTTGACCTGCATAAATAAAGCTGGCCAGGTCTGGCTGCATTAATGAGACAAGATGGCGAGCAAGGGTTTGTAAAACACTCCTCCTTACATCGGCTCCTTCCAAAGACTTCTTCAGCACAGCAACAACCTCCTCCTGGAACGCCACCTCATCAACACACTTTGGTCGGCTGGAGTTTGAAAATGAAAGAACAAAACAGACGTGTCAACATTTCTTCATGTGTTTCTTTAACCAGACAGACGAACCAGTATGATCCATTATCTCTGCAATAATCTACAGCATGACCATTATTTCCCAGTAAACACGGAGCTGCAGGCTCGTTCTTTCTGCTCTATACATTCTTGTACTGTTACGACTTTCTCCATTTTAATAAGCCAAAAATAAGGGGAAAAAAACGTCTATTCCTTCATCTTCCCAACCGCTTAGTCCAACTAAAGGTTATGGGAGAACTGGAGCATATCCCAGCAACCACTGGGCGAGAAGCAGGGACACCCGGACAGGTCCATTAAAAAAGATAACAGAAACAAAACCCAAAATTACTAAAGTTTATCATCATTTTATGGAAGATTTATTTGTAAAATAAACAAGAATTAGGCAAAAAATTTAAGTAAAACCAGTGGAAAAAAGCAGTGGTGTCCAAGAAGAATCATTCAATCCAAAGTACGACACTAGATTCAGGAAATTTTCCTCAATATTCCCAGGAATAAAACACAGATGTAGCTGTTTTTCCTTCAGTCTAGATTGCACAACTTTTGACAGATTTATTTTAAGGTGATGTGTGAGAGTGTGGCTTATTTACATCTAAACGACTGGGACATCTGCTGCGATGGACTGGCGAGCTATCCAGGGTGTTCCATGCCTTTCGCCCACAGACTGCTGGGATAGACTCCAGCTTCCCCACAACCCTTCAGACTAAGCGGTTAGGATGAATGAATGAATGAATGGATGAACTGGGACATCTGGTCTTTCTGTCTCTGACAGCATGCGGTTGCCTCTTGCTTTACTGGAAATTAAAACACCGTTCATTTGTCTTCGACTTCAAGACATCTCTTGAAAGAGGCAAAAATGAGAAATTTAATAGAACAATTGATTCATTTTTTGCAAGTAGAAAATTTGACGACTTGACTTCAGTTAAGAGAAATCCACATTTAAATGAATGAATGAGTTTATTATTTTGTCTATAGATTAGGGGAAAATCAAATCGAAAAATCGGAAATGGGATTTTTTTTCTTCACAATTTTAAAAGAGATTTTTTTGTTAAAAAAATCTATTTTATTTACAAATAAATCAAAATGAATCCATTATAAACATTTTTTTATTTTTATTGTTTTTATCTATCTTTTTACTTGTCTTCTTGGGCATTACAGCTGCAGAATGACGGCCTGGCTACAGTGTTGTTTTTCCTCATTGAAATGAAAAAAAATGACTAGCAAAATTTTTTTAAAATATATTTTCTTTTCTCTTTTCTCTACAAAAATCTGCAATATTGGAGAGTCGTGAGAATCGCAATTTAAATCAAATCGGCACCCAAAAAATTGGAATCAAATCAGGACAAAAGCATATCGTCACAGCCGTATGATAGATATTGTCTATATTGTCCTGCACACTTAAAGTGCTGTTGGAGCCTCTTCACTCCGAGCTCCAACCAACTTACTGCTCACCTGTTGTGTGATTCAGACTTACTATTTCTCGACCCAGGGAACAGCTTTAGCCTTCTTCTCTCCGCTTGGTCCTGCTTTGGTCTTGTCCTTCTGAAGTTTGCTTGTTTGGACAGTTGCTCCTTTCAGAAAGGCCTGCATGGCTCCTCCTAGTTTAACACCAGTAAAGAGATGAAGAGTCCAGTACCAGTTAACACCAGTAAAGAGATGAAGAGTCCAGTACCAGTTAATACCAGTAAAGAGATGAAGAGTCCAGTACCAGTTAACACCAGTAAAGAGATGAAGAGTCCAGTACCAGTTAATACCAGTAAAGAGATGAAGAGTCCAGTACCAGTTAATACCAGTAAAGAGATGAAGAGTCCAGTACCAGTTAATACCAGTAAAGAGATGAAGAGTCCAGTACCAGTTAATACCAGTAAAGAGATGAAGAGTCCAGTACCAGGGGCACTGGAAAGAAGTAATGCTTATCTACAGCTGTTCCAGTAAATAACACTTCCAACCCAGATCTAAAGCAGCTCATAGTTTCTAAGTCATTTATACATTTTCAGCATTAATGTGTTAATAAAATGGAAAATACTTTATTAATCCCCAAAGGGAAATTCAATATTGTAGTATATAATAATAATAACTAGAGGAGGTCTTGTTCCGGAGGCTGATGGCTGCTGGCAGGAATGATCTTCTGTATCTTTCAGTCTTACATCGGACCTGAAGAAGCCTCTCACTGAACACACTTTGTTGTTTCATCACTGTGTTGTGGAGAGGGTGTGAAGAATCCTCCATCATCTTCATCAGCTTGTGCAGCATTCTTCTTTGGACAATCAGCTCCAGCGGCTCCAGAGTTACTCCAAGCACAGAAGCAGCTTTCTGGATCAGTTTGTTGATTCTCTTCAAGTCTCTGGTTCTGATGCTACTACCCCAGCAAATGCTGCAAAGCTGACTGCACTCTCCACAACAGACTTATAGAAGATATGCAACATCTTGGTGCAGACGTTAAACCATCTCAGCTTCCTTCTTGTAGATGTAGTCAGTGTTGCATTTCCAGTCCAGTTTGTTGTCCAGCTGAACTCCAAGATACTTGTATTCCTCCACCACCTCCACCTCCTCTCCCAGGATGGAAACAGTGCTTTGTTTATTCTCCTTCCTCCTGAAGTCAACAATCATCTCTTTTGTTTTGCTGCTATTTAATATGAGATGATTGTCACCGCACCATTTAACAAACTGACTGACCAGTTCTCTGTACTCTGCTTCTTGTCCATCCCTGATACACCCCACAACTGCAGAATCATCAGAGTATTTCTGCAGATGACAGGACTCAGAGTTGTACTGCAAGTCTGAGGAGTACAGTGTGAAGAGGAATGGTGAGAGTGTGCTTATAGCATAACTAATGAAGCCATGTGGCCTAACTATTGCTAACCTGTTCACCTCCTGCACCAGCGCGAACCTTTTCTGGTGTTTCTAAAGAAGGACGCATGCGTACTAACCTTATAACGTATCCGTTGTACACACAGGCGCGTGGTGAAATGTGCAAGGTTCCGAGTTATTTAATAAATAAATGTTAAGATTATTCTTTAACTGAGGATAAACTGTGATAATAACACAACTAGACCCTCTGTCTTCCCGCTCTGGCAGTGAACGTAAGTTCCGCTGACAACCCCGCTTAGCCCTCCAATCAGAAGGTACGTTTGATTTATTGCGTCATTGCGTAACGACGAGGAGACGTAATCAGTGGGTTCGTCCCATTTCATGCCCGCGGTAACGTACGGGTTTAAAACGGTGGGCGGAGTTTAGACTCAGGATTAAACGGTGGGCGGAGTTTAGACTCAGCTTTAAACGGTGGGCGGAGTTTATACTCAGTTTTAAACCGGGCGAATAGCTGAAGTACCAGCTGGATGATCCTCGAGGTGAAAACACCCCTTTTAAGCACACCCAGTCCTCAGCCCCCCCCCCGTGCCTGTTTTAGACATGATCCTCCTCCATTATTGAACTTTCTCATCAAGTTCCTTTATTTCATCCAGGTGTGTTAAAGTAGGGTTGCCTATAAACATGCAGAGCAGAGGAGGGGTGGCTGAGGACCGGTAGTTAGAAACACTGCATTAGGGGAACAACCAAATCAGTGTGCAGATTAAATTATATAATGTCCCAACACAATAAATAATGTTGGTGTGAAGCTTTTACTTTCTTTCAGTGGATAACCTTGCAGTAAAATGATTCCTGAACAAACATCTTCTCATTTTATGATTCTGTCCAGGTGCTCTACGCCGTAGCTATCTTCCAATCCAACTCCTCGACAATCTGTTGCCCTTATTTGTTAAAACCTCAATGCACTTATGAAGCAACACTGAGAGTTTTTAAAATATTTAGGGGTAAATTATACCTAATTTTATTCTGGAGGAATGATTCCTCCTCCCAATGTCTTATTCAGGAAGATTTTTTATTAATTTCTATTTTCTTAAACAAGGGGACATACATTTTTTTCGAGTTAAAGAAAGAAAAGATGGATGTTCTGCCCGCAGCAGAACATCCATCTTGTATTGTCTTGTATTGGGCTGTTGTATTGTCATATGCTGCACACAGTACTCATGTTCAGGTCAGAGCCTGCTGTAACACACCTGATCTGCAGCAGCAGCTTACACACCACAAGATGTTGAATTTCCTGCACAGACTGCAGTTTCTACATCATGCTCTCTTCCAGACTGATAAAGATGAGAAGTCTGTTTAGGAGGTGTTTCACGTGGAAATCCTCCCATTTTTACTCTTGTTTGACTCTGATATTCAGAGTAATCTTGTGTTTTACCAGGCAGCTGCAGGGCCCCTGATGATGATGAATATCTGGCAGAGGCTGTAATTGCCTGCAGGCTGAAGATAAGTGGGTGGAAGGGCAGAGATGAGCACAGATGTCTCAGGATATAATGGCCATCTCCGCTGCAGTCTCCAGAGTCCCAGAGGAATATTCAGCCCCGGAGGGATGCTGCTCGCCTGCCACTGCCTGCACTCATCAAGACATGGACCAGGACTTCAGCGCCTCAGGTTTCACCAGAAAGACGATGAACCGCTGAGGTGAAGCTGGTGTTTGATCCTGTGTCTCTGTAATTAGATCATTTTCTCAGTAATTAGTTCATTTTCTCTGTAATTAGATAATTTTTATCAATGCTTCATCGTAAACAAGCAACTAACAAATATATTCATATTAAAATAATGGCCCAAGTTATTAGAAAAAGTTGAAAAAAAGACTTGTATGCCATTCTTTTAAGAGGATGAAGTTTATAAAATAAAAATGCATATTTATAGCTATGATTATATTTATGTTATTATCTACAGAAATAAAACAGCTATTACTACAGTTACTACTACTACTACTAATAATACTAGTACTGCAGTTGGATTGTGATAATAATCACTGCTAGAACATCATTCATGATGTTTATCTTTGTTTGGGTGTTCAGGGTGTTTTAGCGTTGTTACATAAATGTGTTGAAACTGATGTGTTAACGTCTGTCTTTTGTTTTAATGTTAACTAGGTTATGTTCTTCTGGTAATGCAGGAGGAAAGGCTGCTGTTTTCCTGGAAGGACCTCGGATCCCTGCCACTGAAAGATGTTACTGAACGTTTCAGTTTGTTTACACTTGAGTACATTTTTAGTTTATCTGTTATTTTCTTGGTGAAAGCAATGAGCTGGTTTTGATCTCAGTTTGTACATTTATTGTTTAAATGTTTCCTAAACAGATGGATGAAGAGGCTCTGATCCGTGAGCAGCTGCGATCCAGGCACCAGGATTTCTTTCATGCCATATGAACCCCCACCCATGCTTGCATCCATGCATCCATCCTCAGCTCTGTGACTCTCCTCCCCCCTGCAGGCAGGTACGGCACTCGCCTTATTTATTCTCCCTCTTTGTGACTCAGCTTCTTTATGAGAGCAAAGAGCATCATCAAAGCGGTGTTTTCCCTCTACATGGAAACAACTCCATCAGCGCTTTTATCTTTTTATGTATTTGTTAAAGATGTTTTTCTGTGTTTTTCCACTTGGACACGTGGAGCATCATGAAAAAGGATGGATATGACTGTCTGGATGGCTAATCAATGCTAATCAACGCATTGCTGTCTTCTTAAAATTTAGTGTTTTTGCTTTTTCTGATAACTGAAAAAAAACACAAATATTTTCCATCGCAGGCTGATGCTTATGATACTTTTCATTTTGGGTAGTTTTTCTCTCTGAAACAAGATTATTTCCTTCCCAGGCTCATATTCGGTCCTTGTTATCCTTCTTTCTGAGCAGGATCAGACAGGAGTGTGAAGGTAGAGTTAGTCTGAGAGGAATAAGAAAAGGAAAAGAGGAGAAAAGTGGTGGGGAAAGTGAGGGGGGATATTGAGGGGAGGAAGGTGACGACAGGAGGCGTGGTCGCAGAGGAAAAGAGAGAAAACTGGATGCTACCCACACCCTGAGATGCTGTGCTGGCTGAGAGAGGACGAGATGTCGGTTCAGGAGCTGCTACAACGAGTGCAGTGTGTCATCACACACGTCGGTAAGTCATCACGTTTCCTTTTCACACTCTGAATGTCTGCTTCTCCTCCAAGAGGTTTGGATGCAACAGAGATCTTCTCTGAGTGTTCCTCTAAAAATATACAGAAATCCAGCTTTTCATTTTTAATACAATATGCTGCTGCTGATGTGTGTGTGTGTGTGTGTGTGTGTGAGTGAGATGAAGCTGTGAGGTGAAGCAGATGAGAAGGATGCAGGAAATGGCCATCCTCTCATCAGCACCACTACAGAGGACGGATGCAGAGGAGCGACAGAATGAACACATTCAGGGAAAAAATGCTAATAAAGGAACGTAAGCACCAACAAACCAGCTGGATTTGATTTGTCTTGTTCATCTGAGGCTATTTTTTTATAAATTAAAAAGATAAAATGACTCATAGATGAAGTCATCCACAGAAATCCCTGTCCTTGTCATCTCCCCCTCCCCTTTCCCTCCAGTTCTGCTCTCATCCGGGGAATTTCAGGCTGACAGGGAAATAGGTTAATGTGCCATGCTGGAGACGACATGCTTTCTCCTTACTACGCTGAAGGAGAGCCCGTTTCTATGACTACAGAAATTTCAGGATGTGCTGCTTTTTCTACCCTCAAGCAAACACGCTAAACATAAGAATGAACATCTCTGCCTGGAAATCTGCATTTCAGATTCAGAATCCAGTAAAATCAAATGCTTCGCACTGATTGATGCATCTTTTTCTATTTAAAAGATGCATGATTGATAATAGTGATAAAGATTGAGTCTGTACCACTTATACACACATTAACCGGGAAACACGAGGCACACACCCTCCATTTCTGACGCCCAGAGGTCATCACTGTATAATCTGCAATGCTCAGTACAATGCATTGATTTCAGGGTTGAAGCCTGCAGACATGCAACTTTCTCACGTTTCTAAGCATAAATATACATTTTGGAATTTATCTATTTGTTCATAAACATAAAGGCAGCATTACTTCAATGATAATATCAATGTGAGACTTTTTATTCCCTTTGGGTAAACCTAAACTCACTTATAGAGGAAGAGGGATTTAACAAGTCAAGGTTGGTCTGAGTATTTAATACAGTGTCAGAGGAGAATGGACAGACTGGTTGGAGATGATGGAAAGACAACAGGAAGTCCAGTAAGCACTGGTTCCAACCAAGATCTGCAGAACATCATCTCTGAACACACAACACGTCCAGCCTGGAAGCAGATGGTCTCCAGCAGCAGAAGACCACAGCGGGTTCCCTCCTGTCAGTAAGAACAGGAAACTGAGGCTACAATTCACACAGACTCACCAGAACTGGACAATAGAAGATGGAGAAACGTTGCTGGTCTGATGAGTCTCCAGTTCAGCTCCACATTCACATGGTAGGATCAGAATCTGCTGGAAACATCATGACAACATGGATCCATCCTGCCGTCAGGATCAACGCTTCAGGCTGCTGCTGGTGGAATGGTGGGGGGAGGTTTTCTGGTCCCACTTTGGTCCCCTTAGTACCAACATGACATGGTTTAACCTCCACAGCCTACCTGAGTCCTGCTGCTGACCATGTCCATCCCTTTCTGAGCACAGTGGAGCATCTTCTGATGGAAACTTCCAGCAGGATGATGCACCATGTCACAAAGCTCACATCATCTCCACCATGACGATGAGTTCACTGTCCTCCAACGGCTCCACAGTCACCAGATCTACATCCAGCAGAGCAGCTTTGGGATGAGGTGGAACGGGAGATTCTCATGGTGATGAGGTGGAACGGGAGATTCTCATCATGATGAGGTGGAACGGGAGATTCTCATCATGATGAGGTGGAACGGGAGATTCTCATGGTGATGAGGTGGAACGGGAGATTCTCATCATGATGAGGTGGAACGGGAGATTCTCATCATGATGTGGTGGAACGGGAGATTCTCATGGTGATGAGGTGGAACGGAAGATTCTCATCATGATGAGGTGGAACGGGAGATTCTCATCATGATGAGGTGGAACGGGAGATTCTCATCATGATGAGGTGGAACGGAAGATTCTCATCATGATGAGGTGGAACGGGAGATTCTCATCATGATGTGGTGGAACGGAAGATTCTCATCATGATGAGGTGGAACGGGAGATTCTCATCATGATGTGGTGGAACGGGAGATTCTCATCATGATGAGGTGGAACGGGAGATTCTCATGGTGATGAGGTGGAACGGGAGATTCTCATCATGATGTGGTGGAACAGGAGATTCTCATGGTGATGAGGTGGAACGGGAGATTCTCATCATGATGTGGTGGAACAGGAGATTCTCATCATGATGAGGTGGAACGGGAGATTCTCATCATGATGTGGTGGAACGGGAGATTCTCATGGTGATGAGGTGGAACGGGAGATTCTCATGGTGATGAGGTGGAACGGGAGATTCTCATCATGATGAGGTGGAACGGGAGATTCTCATGGTGATGAGGTGGAACGGGAGATACTCATGGTGATGAGGTGGAACGGGAGATTCTCATCATGATGAGGTGGAACGGGAGATTCTCATCATGATGTGGTGGAACGGGAGATTCTCATCATGATGAGGTGGAACGGGAGATTCTCATCATGATGAGGTGGAACGGGAGATTCTCATCATGATGAGGTGGAACGGGAGATTCTCATGGTGATGAGGTGGAACGGGAGATTCTCATCATGATGAGGTGGAACGGGAGATACTCATGGTGATGAGGTGGAACGGGAGATTCTCATCATGATGAGGTGGAACGGGAGATTCTCATCATGATGAGGTGGAACGGGAGATTCTCATCATGATGAGGTGGAACGGGAGATTCTCATGGTGATGAGGTGGAACGGGAGATTCTCATGGTGATGAGGTGGAACGGGAGATTCTCATGGTGATGAGGTGGAACGGGAGATTCTCATGGTGATGAGGTGGAACGGGAGATTCTCATGGTGATGAGGTGGAACGGGAGATTCTCATGGTGATGAGGTGGAACGGGAGATTCTCATCATGATGTGGTGGAACGGGAGATTCTCATGGTGATGAGGTGGAACGGGAGATTCTCATCATGATGAGGTGGAACGGGAGATTCTCATGGTGATGAGGTGGAACGGGAGATTCTCATCATGATGTGGTGGAACAGGAGATTCTCATCATGATGAGGTGGAACGGGAGATTCTCATCATGATGTGGTGGAACGGGAGATTCTCATGGTGATGAGGTGGAACGGGAGATTCTCATGGTGATGAGGTGGAACGGGAGATTCTCATCATGATGAGGTGGAACGGGAGATTCTCATGGTGATGAGGTGGAACGGGAGATACTCATGGTGATGAGGTGGAACGGGAGATTCTCATCATGATGAGGTGGAACGGGAGATTCTCATCATGATGTGGTGGAACGGGAGATTCTCATCATGATGTGGTGGAACGGGAGATTCTCATCGTGATGAGGTGGAACGGGAGATTCTCATGGTGATGAGGTGGAACGGGAGATTCTCATGGTGATGAGGTGGAACGGGAGATTCTCATGGTGATGAGGTGGAACGGGAGATTCTCATGGTGATGAGGTGGAACGGGAGATTCTCATGGTGATGAGGTGGAACGGGAGATTCTCATCATGATGAGCAGCTTCTGTGTGATGCTTCATGTCAGTACGGAGCAAAATCTCTGAGGAATGTTTGCAATACCTTGTTGAACATGTGACACCATTCTGGAAGAAAAAAGAGGTCCAACCTGTTACTGGAAGGTGATAAAATGTTTACTGAGCGTATACAACTTCTGAGTATTCAGGTACAGCATGTTATAACTATAGTTACTTGCTGATAGTTACTTTACACTTGCCAGTTTACCAGTATTCCCAGTGATCTCCACTGACTCTCCCTGCCAGCTCCAAAACAACTTCCAGCCTTTCTTGTAATGATGTGGGAGCTGTATTTCTTCCCCAGCCCCTTCCTGTCCATCGTATGGGAACAGGGAAACAGTGGTGGGGTCATCACATCCTTTGGAAAGTATTTGTTTTGGTCAGCTGGACAGAGCCAACGCTGTTCAGTCCTGCTCATTACACTTCAGCAGAACAATATAACTGATTTTGTGATGTACCAATTTCACCGTTAGACTAATGACCAATGAGCTGAGTACTGAGGTTATCGACTGATCACATGACCCATAGCGCGCTGACAGCGTGAGGATCCACCATTACAGCATCACCACCTGCCTGATAATGGGTTTGGAATCAATCTGATCTCACAGAAATACGTTATAAAACTGGTGTCTCGATGTTTATTTAAGTAGTCCAAACACACAGTTGTTCATAATTAAATGATAGGATAAGAGCAATGAAGAAGAAGGATATAGAACACAACATGGTTGTTCTGGACAGGTTTCCAGAACCCTGAAACCGACACCATCTGGACCTGCAGTTGAGTCCTGATTCACTTTTTCCAGTTGTTTGTCCACCTGAACACAGGAGACAGACAGGCTAGAGGTGGAGGTAGAAGATGTCTCAGGAGACAGACAGGCTGGAGGTGGAGGTAGTTGATGTATCAGGAGACAGACAGGCTAGAGGTGGAGGTAGAGGACTTGTCAGGAGACAGACGGGCTAGAGGTGGAGGTAGAGGACTTGTCAGGAGACAGAGAGGCTAGAGGTGGAGGTAGAAGATGTCTCAGGAGACAGACAGGCTAGAGGTGGAGGCAGAGGACTTGTCAGGAGACAGACAGACTGGAGGTGGAGGTAGAAGATGTCTCAGGAGACAGACAGGCTAGAGGTGGAGGTAGAGGACTTGTCAGGAGACAGACGGGCTAGAGGTGGAGGTAGAAGATGTCTCAGGAGACAGAGAGGCTAGAGGTGGAGGTAGAAGATGTCTCAGGAGACAGACAGACTGGAGGTGGAAGTAGTTGATGTATCAGGAGACAGACAGACTGGAGGTGGAGGAAGAAGATGTCTCAGGAGACAGACAGGCTAGAGGTGGAGGCAGAGGACTTGTCAGGAGACAGACAGACTGGAGGTGGAGGTAGAGGACTTGTCAGGAGACAGACAGGCTAGAGGTGGAGGTAGTTGATGTATCAGGAGACAGACAGACTGGAGGTGGAGGTAGAGGACTTGTCAGGAGACAGACAGGCTAGAGGTGGAGGTAGAAGATGTCTCAGGAGACAGACAGACTGGAGGTGGAGGTAGTTGATGTATCAGGAGACAGACAGACTGGAGGTGGAGGCAGAGGACTTGTCAGGAGACAGACAGGCTAGAGGTGGAGGTAGAGGACTTGTCAGGAGACAGACAGGCTAGAGGTGGAGGTAGAGGACTTGTCAGGAGACAGACAGGCTAGAGGTGGAGGTAGAGGACTTGTCATGAGACAGAGAGGCTGGAGGTGGAGGTAGAGGACTTGTCAGGAGACAGACAGGCTAGAGGTGGAGGTAGAGGACTTGTCAGGAGACAGACAGGCTAGAGGTGGAGGTAGAAGATGTCTCAGGAGACAGAGAGGCTAGAGGTGGAGGTAGAGGACTTGTCAGGAGACAGACAGGCTAGAGGTGGAAGTAGAGGACTTGTCAGGAGACAGACAGGCTAGAGGTGGAGGTAGAGGACTTGTCAGGAGACAGACAGGCTGGAGGTGGAGGTAGAAGATGTCTCAGGAGACAGACAGACTGGAGGTGGAGGTAGTTGATGTATCAGGAGACAGACAGACTGGAGGTGGAGGTAGAGTACTTGTCAGGAGACAGACAGGCTAGAGGTGGAGGTAGAGGACTTGTCAGGAGACAGACAGGCTAGAGGTGGAGGTAGAGGACTTGTCAGGAGACAGACAGACTGGAGGTGGAGGTAGAGGACTTGTCATGAGACAGACAGGCTAGAGGTGGAGGCAGAGGACTTGTCAGGAGACAGACAGGCTAGAGGTGGAGGTAGAAGATGTCTCAGGAGACAGAGAGGCTAGAGGTGGAGGTAGAGGACTTGTCAGGAGACAGACAGGCTAGAGGTGGAGGTAGAGGACTTGTCAGGAGACAGAGAGGCTAGAGGTGGAGGTAGAGGACTTGTCAGGAGACAGACAGACTGGAGGTGGAGGCAGAGGACTTGTCAGGAGACAGAGAGGCTAGAGGTGGAGGTAGAGGACTTGTCAGGAGACAGACGGGCTAGAGGTGGAGGTAGAGGACTTGTCAGGAGACAGACAGGCTAGAGGTGGAGGTAGAAGATGTCTCAGGAGACAGACAGGCTAGAGGTGGAGGCAGAGGACTTGTCAGGAGACAGAGAGGCTAGAGGTGGAGGTAGAGGACTTGTCAGGAGACAGACGGGCTAGAGGTGGAGGTAGAGGACTTGACAGGAGACAGACAGGCTGGAGGTGGAGGTAGAGGACTTGTCAGGAGACAGACGGGCTAGAGGTGGAGGTAGAGGACTTGTCATGAGACAGACAGACTGGAGGTGGAGGCAGAGGACTTGTCAGGAGACAGAGAGGCTAGAGGTGGAGGTAGAGGACTTGTCAGGAGACAGACGGGCTAGAGGTGGAGGTAGAGGACTTGACAGGAGACAGACAGGCTGGAGGTGGAGGTAGAGGACTTGTCAGGAGACAGACGGGCTAGAGGTGGAGGTAGAGGACTTGTCAGGAGACAGACAGACTGGAGGTGGAGGCAGAGGACTTGTCAGGAGACAGAGAGGCTAGAGGTGGAGGAAGAAGATGTCTCAGGAGACAGAGAGGCTAGAGGTGGAGGTAGAGGACTTGTCAGGAGACAGACAGACTGGAGTGGGAGGCAGAGGACTTGTCAGGAGACAGAGAGGCTAGAGGTGGAGGCAGAGGACTTGTCAGGAGACAGAGAGGCTAGAGGTGGAGGTAGAGGACTTGTCAGGAGACAGACGGGCTAGAGGTGGAGGTAGAGGACTTGTCAGGAGACAGACAGGCTAGAGGTGGAGGTAGAAGATGTCTCAGGAGACAGACAGGCTAGAGGTGGAGGCAGAGGACTTGTCAGGAGACAGAGAGGCTAGAGGTGGAGGTAGAGGACTTGTCAGGAGACAGACGGGCTAGAGGTGGAGGTAGAGGACTTGTCAGGAGACAGACAGGCTGGAGGTGGAGGTAGAGGACTTGTCAGGAGACAGACAGGCTAGAGGTGGAGGTAGAGGACTTGTCAGGAGACAGACAGGCTAGAGGTGGAGGTAGAAGATGTCTCAGGAGACAGAGAGGCTAGAGGTGGAGGTAGAGGACTTGTCAGGAGACAGACAGGCTAGAGGTGGAGGTAGAGGACTTGTCAGGAGACAGACAGGCTAGAGGTGGAGGTAGAGGACTTGTCAGGAGACAGACAGACTGGAGGTGGAGGCAGAGGACTTGTCAGGAGACAGAGAGGCTAGAGGTGGAGGCAGAGGACTTGTCAGGAGACAGACGGGCTAGAGGTGGAGGTAGAGGACTTGTCAGGAGATAGACAGGCTAGAGGTGGAGGTAGAAGATGTCTCAGGAGACAGACAGGCTAGAGGTGGAGGCAGAGGACTTGTCAGGAGACAGACAGACTGGAGGTGGAGGTAGAAGATGTCTCAGGAGACAGACAGGCTAGAGGTGGAGGCAGAGGACTTGTCAGGAGACAGACAGGCTAGAGGTGGAGGCAGAGGACTTGTCAGGAGACAGACAGGCTAGAGGTGGAGGTAGAGGACTTGTCAGGAGACAGAGAGGCTAGAGGTGGAGATAGAAGATGTCTCAGGAGACAGACAGGCTAGAGGTGGAGGCAGAGGACTTGTCAGGAGACAGACAGACTGGAGGTGGAGGTAGAAGATGTCTCAGGAGACAGACAGGCTAGAGGTGGAGGCAGAGGACTTGTCAGGAGACAGACAGGCTGGAGGTGGAGGTAGAGGACTTGTCAGGAGACAGACGGTCTAGAGATGGAGGTAGAGGACTTGTCAGGAGACAGACAGGCTAGAGGTGGAGGTAGAAGATGTCTCAGGAGACAGACAGGCTAGAGGTGGAGGCAGAGGACTTGTCAGGAGACAGACAGGCTAGAGGTGGAGGTAGAGGACTTGTCAGGAGACAGACAGACTGGAGGTGGAGGCAGAGGACTTGTCAGGAGACAGAGAGGCTAGAGGTGGAGGCAGAGGACTTGTCAGGAGACAGAGAGGCTAGAGGTGGAGGCAGAGGACTTGTCAGGAGACAGACGGGCTAGAGGTGGAGGTAGAGGACTTGTCAGGAGACAGACAGGCTAGAGGTGGAGGTAGAAGATGTCTCAGGAGACAGACAGGCTAGAGGTGGAGGCAGAGGACTTGTCAGGAGACAGACAGACTGGAGGTGGAGGTAGAAGATGTCTCAGGAGACAGACAGGCTAGAGGTGGAGGCAGAGGACTTGTCAGGAGACAGACAGGCTAGAGGTGGAGGTAGAGGACTTGTCAGGAGACAGACGGGCTAGAGGTGGAGGTAGAGGACTTGTCAGGAGACAGAGAGGCTAGAGGTGGAGGTAGAAGATGTCTCAGGAGACAGACAGGCTAGAGGTGGAGGCAGAGGACTTGTCAGGAGACAGACAGACTGGAGGTGGAGGTAGAAGATGTCTCAGGAGACAGACAGGCTAGAGGTGGAGGCAGAGGACTTGTCAGGAGACAGACAGGCTGGAGGTGGAGGTAGAGGACTTGTCAGGAGACAGACGGTCTAGAGATGGAGGTAGAGGACTTGTCAGGAGACAGACAGGCTAGAGGTGGAGGTAGAAGATGTCTCAGGAGACAGACAGGCTAGAGGTGGAGGCAGAGGACTTGTCAGGAGACAGACAGACTGGAGGTGGAGGTAGAGGACTTGTCAGGAGACAGACAGACTGGAGGTGGAGGTAGAGGACTTGTCAGGAGACAGACAGGCTAGAGGTGGAGGTAGAGGACTTGTCAGGAGACAGACAGGCTAGAGGTGGAGGTAGAAGATGTCTCAGGAGACAGACAGGCTAGAGGTGGAGGCAGAGGACTTGTCAGGAGACAGACAGACTGGAGGTGGAGGTAGAGGACCACTCAGGAGACAGACAGACTGGAGGTGGAGGTAGAGGACTTGTCAGGAGACAGACAGACTGGAGGTGGAGGTAGAGGACTTGTCAGGAGACAGACAGACTGGAGGTGGAGGTAGAGGACTTGTCAGGAGACAGACAGACTGGAGGTGGAGGTAGAGGACTTGTCAGGAGACAGACAGGCTAGAGGTGGAGGTAGAGGACTTGTCAGGAGACAGACAGGCTGGAGGTGGAGGTAGAGGACTTGTCAGGAGACAGACGGTCTAGAGATGGAGGTAGAGGACTTGTCAGGAGACAGACAGACTGGAGGTGGAGGTAGAGGACTTGTCAGGAGACAGACAGACTGGAGGTGGAGGTAGAGGACTTGTCAGGAGACAGACAGACTGGAGGTGGAGGTAGAGGACTTGTCAGGAGACAGACAGACTGGAGGTGGAGGTAGAGGACTTGTCAGGAGACAGACAGACTGGAGGTGGAGGTAGAGGACTTGTCAGGAGACAGACAGACTGGAGGTGGAGGTAGAGGACTTGTCAGGAGACAGACAGACTGGAGGTGGAGGTAGAGGACCACTCAGGAGACAGACAGACTGGAGGTGGAGGTAGAGGACCACTCAGGACTGAATGATGTGAGTTAATCGTGTTGGAAAAGGGATGCATCTAAAAGCTGCATCTCTCCAGGACCGGACTTGGACAGTCCTGCTGCAGGGTTTGAGGTCCATGTGAGGATAACGCAGAATGCTGTTCTGAACCAAAACGGTTGAAGCTCTGCTCTGACCCCATGTTGCTCTGCTGGAGCTTGTTTTCCAGCTGTTTTCTGTCCACCATGTCTGCCTTCATCAACTCCCTCTGTTCCCACATCAAAGCTGTCTTCTTCATGTTCAGGAGCTTTTCCAGGTTGTTGGTAAATTCTTCTTCTATCACATCACCTGCAGACAGATAATCCCAGTAAAGTCAGTGTTATCATGCATTTTAAGGTTGTCGTTTTTAATATGTAATATCCTAATAAATGGTACAATTATGCCACCTGCTGATGGAAACATGTAGCCAACCTGCTTTGTCTCTTTCCTGGTGAAACATACACTGCAGGAATATTATAGTGGGCTATATTTGATCAGAAAACAACTTATGGCTGGTTTTAGGGTCATGTTTAAGTGTTTTCTCTGACAGACAGTACAGGATTTATTTTATTTATTTTCCTGTGAGATGCTGTCTGCAGGTGATGCAGTGAGGCTGACTGTTTCCCTGAACCGTCTGACAGAAAACTGTCCCTTGTTTATCCTGAAACACACGTGGAATTGAACTCTTTCTGGTAATAAACTCAGAACTTTGCTGTGATAGTGATAGTACTGGTGTTTCTGTGTCACACACAGTCCAGCCTCTCCCTGCTGTCCAGCTGTTAGAAGGAGTGGAGTCATCTGTCGACAATGTGACATCAAGCTGATTTTTTGGTTATTACTTAAAAATGTGAAACACATGGTGTACTGACAGATAAAACAAAGTGGGTGTGATCATAATTAAAGTGGGAGTATTGTAATATGATAATACTTTAGAGTGGAGCAGAAGTCCTGAAATGCTCCAGTCTATAAAAACAAACAAACAAACAAACAAACAAACAAATAAACAAAAAAAAAGAGGTTTTGCTAGATCTTGTGACTTTTTTTTACTGTCCAGACCAGGACTTCAGTCTGAGCCAAGTACAGAAAAAGGCTGTTTCTATTCATTTCCCTGCAGTACTTAATAATTTTAGAACTTATTTGCTGTATTTTTTGTTCAGTTTGTAGGATTCATAACCTTTCGCCTGGGTTTGGGTCTGACTAATGCTGAAGTACAAGTTGACTCAGTACAACGTCCCCACATCTTCTAGCTGAGAAAACACACCTAAATCATCATCCTCCATAAACTGTGCTTCAGAATTTGGTTATGAAGTTTGCATTGGTATGGTGGCCAAACATGTCCATTTGGTCTGGACTGATCAAAAGACAGATCCCAGAAGTGATGTGGTTTGTTCAGATGCAGCTTTGGAAACAGAAACTGGGCAGCCATGTTCTTTTTCAGAAGGAGGAGACTTCATTTTGTATCCCTTCCTAAAAAGTCAGACTTGTTTAGTCGCATTTGGACAAACAGCTGAACTCTGCAGACCAGTCGGTGGTCGTGGCTCAGGAGGAAGAGCTGTCGTCTTTCAACTGGAAGGTTGGGAGATGGACTCCAGGCTTCCCCTGACCGTGTGTGTCCTAGGATAAGACACTGAGCCCCAAGTTGCCCTATCGGGGTATGAGAATGTGTGTGTGTGTGTGTGTGTGTGTGTGTGTGTGTGAATGTGACAAGTAGTGTAAGGTGCTTTGAGTCAGCATGACTGAAAAAAGTTGTATGAGTACAAGTCCGTTTACCAAATTACTAAAACCTCCACTTTTATAGAGAAAGTCACACTTCCTAAAGTTCACCTGATTAACATGTCATGTGTTGTTCATCCAAGGTTGTTTTTTATTTATTTTAATTCATCGTGAAAGTTAGAATTTTCTTTCTTTCTTTCTTTATTTCATCACATCTTGGAAAATAAACCCTCAACCGTTTGGATGTCTACTTTCTGTAATACCTCCAGCTGTGTTTGGAACGAACCTCCTTCTTTACCTGTCTGAATGAGACATTTTAAGTAAAAAACAAAAACTCTTTTCTTTTTTTCATAAGGCAATAAACAGAAGGAAACTGGAGAAGCTGGGGGGTGTGGATGGGGTGTGGATGGGGTGGGGGTGGGGCAGAAAGGCTCAAAGTAAACACGGAGGATGCAGCGGGGAGGGGAGGTCTGCTGCGTAACAACATATTGTTGAGGATATTTGTGTAACTGTGGTAAAGACCAGTCTGCTAAGCTCATCACAAGGCAGCCGAGAGAGGCTCACAGTCATGCTCTTGACGAAAGCAGCCACTCACACACTCCCCAATACACACACACTCCCCCCACACACACATCTGGGAAGAACACACACATCCTTACTCGCCATGTCTGCCTCTGAAACTCAAAAGGGAAGGGCTGGCCATGCAGCACTGAAGGAAACTAGACAGCGCTGACGTCTGAGCCGGAGTGTCACTCGGACTGGGAGCGTGTGTGTATGTGTTTGTGTGTGTGTGTGTGTGTGTGTGTGTGTGTTTGCTGCTGCTGAGGATCTTGGACTGGATGTTGGTCTGGCTGAACCGCTTGGCCCAACCTGGACATTGTTTAACACAAAGACCAGCAGCATGGGATCAGTAATATGTAAGTGATGATAATATTGACTAGCAGTGTGTGTGTGTGTGTGTGTGTGTGTGTGTGTGTGTGTGTGTGTGTGTGTGTGTGGTTGACATAGTCTAAATATTTAAAGTCTGGTGAAGTTGAAGCAGTGGAACAGAGTCGCTTGGTGATGGTGAGATGTGGTTTACAGCTGGCTGATCAGCCGTTATCGGAGCACGCTGCGTAAAATCATCTGGATTCTCATTAGATGAATTGTTGTTATTTATGTACAGCAGGTAAATCTAGAATAGTGGAATTAACTGAGATTAAATGGCAGAAGGAACATCTCCACCTGAGGAGATGGTGGTGTTCATCCTCCAGCAGAATCTGGTGGTTTAGTCTCTCCTGCTTCTGGGAAAACTGGACCCCGATGAGCAGGAACTTCTCAGTAAACATGTCAAATCCAGATGGTATTCCAAGTAAAAAGGCTTGATTGGTGGTCTTTTTTGTAACAATGCTGCTGCTGTGACAAACAAATCTCCTGAAGGGTTAATTATTTGTAATCAATACAGTATAGTATAGTAAAAAGTACATATATGCAAATGATTTATAACATTTTTATTCATAATTTAAAAGAAGAGCTACTGAACTTTGGCAGCTTTTCTCATTAAAATCAGCCTCCATTTTTCATCTTGTTGTCCAGTTGCTGATGTGTGGCTGTAAAGTGAAATGCTGCTGTGAGGTGGGAAAAAATGCAATGAAGTGATTCTTTAACTCAGGACGCTGCAGGCCAATGGTGGCTACAGGAACATGCCAGTGTGCCATCAAAACAACACATATGATAATATGCTTTATATTTATTTCCAATAATTCATAACAGCTCAAACATATTTTATTAATATGTGACATTTCAGTCAAACAAGGTTCCATATAAAACTCAAACATCATGTTTTTACAGAGTAATGAAAACACACATTATGGCATAAAAAAGAATTTAAAAAAAAAACATTACAGATTCTTGTGTAACTTTTAATGCTGCAAACTCACGAAATGTCTCAACACGACATCATCAGAGACGACTGTGATGAAGAGCTGCACACATTCTCGCCGCGGTCTTCCCTCATAAATACCAGTTTGGGTGGAGGATGGTTGCTGTGTACCCATTATTTATGCATCTCGCCCCAGGAGCTGCTGGCATATGTGCTTGATTTTTCCAGAGTAAAACACAGAGTGGAGAAAAAAGGAAAGGAACATTTTAGGTCAGATGACAAACAAAATAAGCTAAAATGTTAGCAACAGCAAATGAGAACCAAAAACAGAAAACTGCAGGAAAGACTGAGGAAACACAAAACTACTACAGAGAAATGTAAAAGCAAAGCAAAAAAAAAAAAAAAAAAAGGCTAAAAGCAAAATCCATGTGTAAAAATCCCATGTTAGTACTTTTCCTCTTCTTTTAACAAAAAATAGAAAAAATTGAGGAATGAAAGTTAAACAGTCTAAATGATGAGATATTTTTAATAATCTAAAGTGAAAAGTGACTCTAAGTTTGTTGATTCCTGGTTTAGCTGACTGTAAAGTCTTGTGCTCTGCTAGCGTTGTTGTTAGCATAGCATTGTTGTTAGCGTAGCATCGATAGCGCTCACCACTCCTTCAGTTGTTCATGTTAAATTTTTTTCACCTGTTTCTGGTACGGGGCGTTATTATAGATAAATATATATATATATATATATATATATATATATATATATATATATATATATATATATATATATATATATATATATATATATATATACATACATATATACATATATACATACATATATACATACATATATCTATCTATCTATCTATCTGTCTATCTATCTATCTATCTATATATATATATATATATATATATATATATATATATATATGTATATATATGTTTATATATATATATATAGATAGATAGATAGATAGATAGATAGATAGATAGATAGATAGATGGATAGATAGATAGATGGATAGATAGATAGATAGATAGATAGATGGATAGATAGATAGATAGATATTTCTTTATTTCAGACAAAAATAACACAATTTAATCAACAGGTTAAAAAAGTAGCAATTATTATAGTATCCGAAAAGGAGCAGGATGAAGCAATGCTTATGTATTCCTGCTCCATCTTTACAATTATAATCTTTTCTTCCTTGCAGCTGTTTAAATAATCCCTGAAATAGTCAGTTTTCTTTTTTAGTTTTCTGGAATTATCATACGTACATCAGTGTTTGGAGCTGGTTATGGAGCTTTGTTAAGCAGTAAGGAACGATTGAAGATAATAGTTTTAGTGAATCTCAGTTCCTGTTTTATCTGCTTTGTTACAACTGAGTTGGAAGAGAAACTACAAATGAATTTAGCCTCTGAGATATGGAGCTGTCAGAAATGAGAAAGCTGAGATGTTAGCTGCCTGTTTGCGCTGCAGTGCATAGTTTTGCAGCAGCTGGTGAGTATTTATGATTTACTATCGATACACGAAGAGGTCTGTTGGCTACTGGAAGAGAAAATATAGCTCAGTTCCTCTTTCAGACCCTAGAGATCAAGTCCAAGGACGTAGTAAGCCTTTGATTTGTTTCTGTCACCATCCAGCTCATGTTTAGAGGAGATATCATGTCCGCAGAGGGAAGAATTATTCATGAAGTGATGGTGTTGTTCAGTACTCTGTGACAGGGAGAACTTTAGCTGCAGATCATGTCATTAGACATCCTCTGATTGTTTTCTTGGACAAACGCCTTCTTCCTGAGAACCGATGGGAACCCTCCCCTTCTTTCCTCTTACCTTGAGGCACAACCGTCCAAAAATAACCCAAGCGACGCATAACATACTGTATGTGAGCTTGTGTGAGAAATGCATCTGTTTGATTGTGATTTTCTACTTACTGCACACTCAGCCTGCTGGATGAAAAATGGATAAAAGCAGCTGTTTAGTTATTTCTTCTCACATCTTTTAATATTACAGCAGTTTATTTCTCTCCCTGCAGACGTTAAAACACAGCTAAGAACTGCTCAGGATCAAGACATTGGACAGAGAGCCTTGCAGGGAGATACAGATAAGACTTTACGGTCACATCTGGCTTTCAGTTTACCAGAGAATGGAAATAATGTCATGAAAGGAAAAAAACAGGAACAGATCAGCTTATTAACCATGCTTACATGCAGATTCAGACCTGTTTGATATTTAGGAACAGGTTGTGGTGAAAATATCTGGGCTGCACAGAACAGTAATGCATAGAATTGGGAGGAACAGTGAGGAGGTGTCTCTGTCTTCATACTGCAACTCCCGAGTTTTCCCTGTCATTTTCCATGACTATAGAGCTTTTTCATAATTTATGCATACTGGTGCGTACCTGTAACTACCACAGACAGCTATAAGAGTTAACTTCCACTGTGCTTTCCCAGTGAATGCAGACTTTGCCATCTAAAACATCTCTTATTGCAGTTCATTTGCAGCCCACCTTGCTTGCAAATGAAATGGAGATGTTGCAAAGCAGAGGACCAGATCTAGCATCGGCCGGCTTCAAGTGGATTTTAAAGATCTTCTTTGGTATTTTAATCTGTTTTAAAGTGTTTATATACAAGTAGTGGGTCAATAGTCAATGTCAGAAGTCATGAGAACTGGTGCCAGGGTGTAGGAACCCAGTTTCATCCAGGCTGCTCGCTGGTGTTTTTTAACAGGAAGCCAATAAAAGCATTTTCCCCGTTTACATGACTTCTCTCCTCCTCGACTGGAGCAGTGTCAGGCATTGCTTTGTTTCCGGTTAAAGATAACTCTGGATTTACATGGACATCCAGGCTTTTCGACCCTCTTGGGAAGTTATGAGCATGACCAGTGATGTGAATGAATGATGTAAATCGTCCACAGTGGCGTTTCTGCTGCAAGTTCTGCTCCATAAACCAGTTAAACTGTCCTCATCAGCTCTGCTCTTTTGTCTTTTGCTAACATGACTGGACATTACCGCTGTCACTCATTCTGTTCAGAGAGTCAGCACTTCTGGCTACGCTTTAGAAAAATCTGTAAAAACCCGACAGATTCCTGGCAGAAAACTAGCAGGACATTTTACCGTTACTGCATGCAAACTTGTGTTAATCCTTCTACAGGAAATGTCCAGTTGCATTCAGGTCCATTCATCTGAAAATAAAAAATATCCGTTCTTTCATGGAATGATACCACGTTGTGTGAACGGGAAACATTGAAACCAAATTAAAACATTTTCTTGAACTGGTAATAAGTGATTGAATCAAATTTATCCAAGTTCTCCTTAGTTGTTTTCTGGCATCATTTCGACTCCTAGAAACACAGAATTAGCTTCATAACTTGGTGTTGTGGATCTTTTAAAACTGAAGTGCATCTTTATGAAACTAAAGAACACTAATCTCATGTGACTCCAGAACACAGAACCTCAGGCATGTTTACGTTTTAGAATTTCTCATGTTCACCAGATGCATGAAGACGTTTTCTTTTCTACCAACTCGTGAATAGTAACCATAACAACCATTTTTCAGTTAAAAATCTGACTGAAAGTTTTACCTTGTAAGGTGACAGGAGCTACAAATAACTCACCTTCGGAGGGGTGTCCAGCGCCGGTCCTCTAGGGTCACAATCCTGCAGGTTTTCCATGTTTACCTGCTCCAACACACCTGACTCAAAAGTCATTGTGCAAAATTTCAGTCTGTTGGATCCATTTAATTTGAGTGTGGTGTGTTGGAGTGGGTACACATTGAAAACCTGCAGGACGGTGGCCGCTGAGGACCGACTTCGGACACGCCTGGCTGAGATAAAGACGAGAAAGTGGGAAACTAAAGCATGAAGACTAATGAGAGTTGAGGTGTCGACGACATGTGGCTGGTTGGGAGAACCAATCCCTGAACAGCGCTGCTGGAGGCGCCTGTCAGGGCCTCGCACCAGCTCAGTCAGATTTACCTCATCCATCAGCCTCCGCTGGCAGTCATAGCAATGTATTACAGTGATTTCAAAAGAAATTTTGGTTTTTTGGAGCCAAGTCCTAAAAAACACAAGTTCCAGAACCAAAAGACGGGTTGGTTAGGGTTCGGTACGGTCCTCCTAATGGAGTCCACCAGGACCAGAGCTGCCTGCAGGATTCCTGTTGCTCTCAACTTCATGAATCCTAATCTTAGATTCAGCCAGAGAGAAAGCAGAAAAGATAAAGAAGACATTTAACTTTATTCTCCAAATGAAATGTAAATAAAAGCGGACTTTGTTCTGGAAGACACCGGAGCCCAAACGGACGTGTTAGTGGGGGGCAGGACTGAGATGAAGCTCACTGTATTACCTCATATCTTGTTTTTCACTCCCTGTGGGAAAAGCTTTTGTTGTAGAGAGCCTTTGTACAATGAGAAACAGTAAGGAACATGTGCACACACACACACACCTACACACACCCACACACACAATGCTGTTTCTGGGAATACAGTTATGTTTACGTTCTTTAAGGAAGTGGCTCAAAAGACACACGTGACAACTGGACCAGCATTGTGTTGGAAACAATGTAGAGTCCACATGTGCATGTGTTTACAGTATGTGTGTGACATTATGTACAAACTGTGTGCTTCATTTGTGTCCAGCATAAAACTGTGATGGTCATGTGACCCTCCAGCTGGTCTACGGAGGTTTTCCAGCATTTCTATCCGTCCAGGAGGTTTACAATCCAGACACAACATGTAGTGTTTATTCAGACACTCTAGATGGTAAATCCACCGTTATTTATCACATCTTCATCACCATCACTACCATGTTGCCAAGACACCTCTATTTTCACCTGGACATGATGATGAAGACACTTCATCATCATGTCCAGGGGCGGCTGTAGCTCAGGAGGAAGAGCAGTTGTCCTTCAACTGGTAAGTTGAGGGATCGATTCCAGGCTTCCCCTGAAATGCCGAAGTGTCCTAGGGCAAGACACTGCCCCCCGATGTGCCTATCGGGGTATGAGTGTGTTGAGTGAGTGAGTGTGTGTGTGAATGGGTGAATGTGACAAGTAGTGTTAAGCGCTTTGAGTGGTCTGTATGACTAGAAAAGCGCTATAGAAGTACAAGTCCATTTACTTCCTGTCGGACTTTCCACCAATCAGAGAGCTTAAACTGACAGTAATGTCCAATCAGGAGCAGCCAAAGATCAACAAGTGATGAGAAAAGCAGGAAAATAATGATCCTCTATGGCTGGAATAAAGCCAGGAAGACGTTTGGGATGCAGCTGAGGTGGAGGTGCTGCAGTGAGGATAGCAGGTAGATAGTAGCTGGAAGATGTGTGGAAACATGGAAACAGTGTGTGTGTTTCAGACGTGAGAGAATGATGTGCAGATGAGAAAAGGCTTGGTCACTGCTGATCTATGTGTGTTATTTCTACAAACTTCTGGTTTCTCTTTATGCTGCTTTATCTGTTTATACATTCAGTTTACATCATTTTAGCCTCAGAATCTGACAGCTGAGGCTGAAAACATCACGTTTCCATGGAAACGTGACGTCTGCATGGTAACATCATGTCTGCATGGTAACATCATGTCTGCATGGAAACGTCACGTCTGCATGGAAACGTCATGTCTGCATGCTGGCCAGAGTTGAAAGGGTTCAGATTCTATGTAGTTTTTACACACAAAAAACTACAAATGGCATAAAAAATCTCGGCGTTTTAGGGGTTAACAAGCTACAGGAACTGGTAAAATGGGGACTGAACAGCTGTTGATAGCATCTCTCTGCTTCATCACCAGCAACACGCTCATTAGTTGGAGGCAAGGTGTTGCTTTTAATTACCTTTTATCCATAAATTTACATTTTTATGTATGTTCTTTTTGATGTCACCTGCGTGCTGCTGCAACTTTACCCACCAAGGGACAAGTAAAGGTCATCTTCTTCTTACAGCTTCCGTGACGTAAACACCGTTCACTGGGCTTGCGAGCTGAGCGAGCTGCATGCATGCTCTGACGTGCAGGACTGGGGAATCTCCTTCTTTCCTTTGTTTTTTGTCAGTGAGACAGTTATCCAGTTAAATCCAGTTTCAGAGTGCAGCCCAGAGATCTCAGTTCAGCATGAAGATCATATGAAACACTGACCTTAGTCATCAAACAGTATGATAATGGAGGGGTTGTTAGGTCACGTGAAGAGTGGCGAGCCCCGCAGACGGCATCCTGTGCTGATCTGTGAGAGAGGAATGAAAATGACTCTGAAATGAGTATGTTTAAACACGTCTTCAAAGCACTGGACAACCACTAAAACAAGCAGCAGTGGGATCATCATCAGCGTTTAGAGACCTACACCGTACCGGTCCTGGAAACATCAACCTCCCAAAGGACAGGCATGTTAACATCAGCCAGTAATGATTAGTTCCCAACCTGCTGGCCCTCAGGAGAACTTTATACAACTACGTAAAAGCTGTGGACCCCCTGACTGCATTGGGTTGAAACCATACACGGTTTTATGCTTCGTTAGCTGCTTCTGACCAAATACGATGCATCTTGCTCATTCCTTTCCAAAGTTAGAGGAGTAGTTCACCCAAAAATGTGTTTTTGAGCTGTAAACACAGATATACTTGCAATAAGAACCATTTACTGTGTTAGAATTTAAATTTTATCAAATTTCTTCCAAAATGTGGATTTTGTGGGTGAAAATGACTCAAGATGCACTCTAGAGCCTAAAACTTGGTTTTGCTTTTCATGATGTAGAGCAGGAATCTCCGAATCCCGTCTTGGAGGGCCGGTGTCCTGCAGCTATTGGATGTGTCCCTGCTGCAACACACCTGAGTTGAATGAACGGCTCACTAACAGACTTCTGCAGAACTTGACAACAAGCTGTTGGAGATCCACCTGCTGGTAGATCTACGTGGAATATATCTATACCCTGACACTGGCACATCTCAGACGTTGGTTATGAACCACCTGATGAAGATGAACAACTAAAAAAACACCAACAATTTAGTCTCTTTGCAATCTTTAGTCTTCCATTTGTACTATTTACCCTCTATTTGTGATTCTAATGGTCTTAAACATGTTCATCATGTTCATCTCCCTGACCCATTAATATAATAAACAATATGAAGATGGGACTTTACGTAACCTTGCAGCATCCCTTTATGGACAGAATCCAAAACACAAACCATTAAATTTTATTACATTGAGTCTTGTTATTGAGATCATTTATGAACCAAGCCATGGTGTGCTATAAAAGTCCTTTTAATATCATTGTAAAAAGTGTCAAACGTTTGTAATAAACCAATAAAAAGGGATGTTCATGATCACTGCCATTTACCTCAAAAACCCTCCTGTGTCCTCCCGTCTCTGTTTGCCCGTCAGACTTTATTTCAGTTCTGTGGGTTGTAAATATCTCCAACACATAATGTAATATTCACAAATAAATGAAACAATAACTGTGCATAGATGTAATAATATTAGATTAATGCAAATAGACATATTTATTATCTGTTAAAAGATGAAGCTGTTTCTGTGTAATAACCATGAATCATGGCTCTTCATGGTGATATTTTATGTAATCACACATCCATACCTGGAAATACACAGCATTAATAAAAGGTGTAGTCCTCCCTGAAATGTGTTTTTGATCCCAAAACAACATTTTAGTTAATTGGGATGAAAATGACATATTCTGATTACATTTGTATTTTTCAACATTTGTGATTTTGTAGGTAAAAAGGCCTCAAATTGCCCCTTTGGGTGTGTGTGAGGGAAATAGTAGGTGTGTATTTTTAATTATCTTCTTATATTCCTTTCAGTTTGCAAACATTGTTTTTCTTTCGTTGTATTAAGTAAAGCACTTTGTGCTACTCCTGTATGGAAAGTGTGTTATTAATAAAACTTTATTAGAACTTATGGAATCAGATTTCAGATTCTCCAAGCAAAACTTTTTAAAACTCAAACAAAAAACAACAATTAAAACCAAAACTTTCTAAAACTTTAGTGAAATAAATGATTTCAAAATAAAAAAAAAAAAGATCAATCATCATGAAAACTATTAGCCTTTTATTTAGTTAAACTGAGTAGTTTTGTTTGTAGTTCCCTTTTCCTCTTTCTCTCTTCTCGCTATTTTGGTTGCGCTTCACAGTCTTTGGTTTTAATTCACGATTCTTTGGTTTAATTTCTGACACAAACCTTTCATGGGCGGGCTCTTTTCAGGGGCGCATTCCCATTGGCCTGTGAGTTTTGGAGTGACACAGCTGTCACAGAAAGTTTTGGTTTTAATTGTTGTTGTTTTTTTTCTTAAGTTTTAAAAAGTTTTGCTTGGAGATTCTGAAACAAATCTGGTTCCATACCTTTGAGGTAAATTTAGTTCAACAGAAAGAAAAAAAAAAAAAGAAAATAAACCAGGTGAATTAATAAATAAACATGATTGGATTGATAATGAAAAAACAAACAAAAAGCGTATTTTTGTACGTCTGACATTCAATACATGACAGTTATAAAAATGACTCTTAACCTCTTCAGATAAATAGTTGTGAACATACGATCATGTTTTATTACATGATGTAAAGATTTCTCTTCCAAACTTTGTGTGGATTTATGAGCTGCTTCGCTGCATTTCCTGGTCCGTCTGACAGGAAGTGACATGCATCTGGACAGGAAGAGATGCGTGAACTACGTTTAACAACTCTTCCTCATTCAACAACATGTTTTTACTGTATTTATTATAAAGGATGATCCGTGTGATTCTTTCATATTGATCATCTCTCCTTTGGGTTGGCAGCATTTGCTTTAGTGAATGACTGTTTTGACTGAATTCATGGACTGGTGACCTGTCCAGGTGTACCTGCCCAGTGAGTGCTGGGTTGGACTCCAGCCTCCTGCAGCCCTGACTTGGTTCCCAAACATCTTGAGTCCTGACTCCAACATGACATACGTTGGTGTTTGGCTTCATAAATCAGGAGGAAAACATGGTGTGGAGTCCTGGCTGAGCTGCAGAGGGGTGGAGCGATGATTCAGAGACAGACAGGTGTAACCGACCAGTAATCACCTGCTTTTATCTGCAGTAGCGTTCCAGGACTCAGATGATCAGCGAGAGCTGAGACCAAAGTCGTCTGGAAACCCAGTTTGGGAGGAAACTGTGCTGTTATACTGTGGTACAGGAGATGAAATAATCAGCTAATCCTGTTGTTGTGTTTGTGTTGCTTATGGGGACCAGGAGTGTAGCATGTCTGCTGCACATGATTTATAATACAACTTTGACAAAAGCGCTCATGCACCCAAAATCAGCTTGTAAAATGTGATTTTAGAGATAGCACCAGGAAATAGATTTGTTTCTTGACACTGAATGATAAAAGTACTAAATATGAAGCTTGGAAAACAAGAAAACCTTCATCAATAAGTAGGAGAAAATGGTTTTTGATGGATTTTTTTTTAACCACTGTGATAAAACAAAAAAGTTAAATTCAGATTTTAATATAGTTAGTAATAGCAAGTTAGTTCCACGTATTACTCTCTTTGCATTAACACATTTATTTTGACAACGCTACCAAAAATCCTAAATTTATTTAGTAAACATTGTTTTATTCAAACAATGACCAGGTATGTTGGGACCCCCGTTTTGGTCGGGACCCCCAGCTTGGGAAATCTGCAGAACCTTCCACATGTTAGTTCCTCGTTGCTGGTATCCAGGCCTCAGTTCCAGTCCTCTGGTGATGCTGGAGGATCTACTGCTCCATCCCTCTTTCCTTTATTTAGCCTGTAAGTTTTCTCCTGATCCTGCAGGTGAAGTTGGCTCACATCAGGTCTGTTGGCACTTTCAGTTTTACTCATTTATTAACAGATAATAACATCTTCAGCTATGTGTCGTTACCTCCTGGACCTTTCCCAGATACCCTACTGCATCAATCTGCCAAGTCTTTGCCTCATTCTGAAAACAGTCTGCTGCATATTAACATGAACACTTCACAGCTGACTGGATTTTTCCATTTAGTCAGGATTTGTGCAGACTGAAAGAACCTGCTCACCGTGCTTTCTGGTTAATGTATAAAGACCATTTCTATTCTCCTGACTCCCAGATTCCTGGTGATGATTAACTGGTAGCTTGTTTTTAAATCATGAATAGTTTAAAACGTTAGTTTTGGGTGGAGAAAATGTTGCAGCGGAACGATCATGGCTGACTGGAACAGTGCAGGTATAAATAGCCTTTCTGGAAGGACTGGTCTGTAAAGCTGTGTTTTAAATAGCCGTGATATGTCAGCAGACTCGGAGAAGAACAGAGGCTCATTGATTTTTAATGGCCCCGATCAGCTGTTTGCTCTGAACTTTTTCAGCCCCACCAGTTCACAAGTTATCCAACCACGTTTAACGATGCAGACTCAGGGCGGATGCATGACTTAGTGAGGGAAGGTTTTGTTCACAGCTTCAAGCTGCAGGGGATTGTTTTTATGAAACCAGAGTGTGTGTGTCCCTAAAGCCTGTCTGGGTAAGTTTATCTAAATCTATCCAATAATAGTTCGCTTTAAACCAGGGGTGCACAAAGTCAGTCCCCGAGGGCCGCTGCCCTGCAGGTTTTCAGTGCATCCCTGCTCCAACACACCTGGCTTCCATTGAATGAATCCAACAATCTAAGTTCTGCACGGAGAGTGATTAGTTTGAGTCAGGTGTGCTGGAACCAAGCAACAACCTCCGGTGGTAAAAAAGTGAAGCCTATGTAAAAGTGTATAAAACTGCAGTTCCCCCTTCATCCACTAGGGGCTGCTAAACAGAGCAAATCCCCATTGACTCCCATGTTAAAAAGACCAACTTCACAGCAGGAATAAACATGTTTACAGCATAAAGAAACATGTTTACAGCCTGGTACAAAACTCTATTTTTTGTATAGGTCAGGTTTATCTTCATGACAACTGTGGGGGGAGTGAATTTTTTTTCTAACTCGCCCGTTTAAAAGTATTTAATCTCAAAGTTTGGCATATTTAGGGGCGTGTCGTTTTGATTGACAGCTACCCGATCTCACACTTCAAGTCAGAAGAACGTAGAACAGCCGCATGTGATGCATGCGATTTGCATGTGATGAATACATTTCCTATAATTCATATCAAGGTCAGAGTGTAAGAATGATTAGTAACTGGCTGGTTTAGTTCTATGGTTTTCATTTTTTAACTTTTGATTCTGCGACTGTCATGTGACCTGTGGGGAGTTACAGGACCCTTAGTGGTCAGAAGTTACACAGAATCCTTTTAATTTGTCAAAAGTCGTGTTTAAAACAATCCTCAGAGTTTTCTCCATATTGACAAAATATCACGAATCACTTTGAATCAGGTTCAGTCACTTAAATCTCCTTTCTCCATCATTCTGATGTTCAGTTTGAACTTTAGCAAGTCGTCTTCATCATGCCTGCATGACTAGATGTTCTGAGTTGCTGCCATGTGATTGGCTGGTTAGATAATTGCGTTAACAAGCAGTTGAACAGGTGGATCTGACAAAGGACTTGAGGTTATGAAACCAGAACAGGAAGGCAAGACTAAATGCAAAATTCCACACCATAGGTGAAAAGTCCTTTTATTGGGACCAAACAGTGGGACAAGGTGGTAAAACTTTCCCACAAATATACCCAAAGGGACCATGCAGAGGGCACAGAACATGACACGCTGGCATGGACAAGACAACCTGGCAGGGAAGGGGTATACGGAGTGTCTCAGACAAGGGAAGACGACATGAGACCACGATGCTGATGGAGAACTGAGAAAAAAAAAACCAGTGCAGAAAATAAAACAGAAAACTGATGGAAAAACGCATGTTTGTAACTCAAACATATTAAATAATCACAGAACGTAGAGTATTTTCTTCATGCATGTTCTCTTTTTGGTGTAAGGATCATTTTATTTTGGCCACCTTCGCTGTCTGAAGTTCTCTAGTTTTACACAGAAAACCTGGGAAGTTTCATGCTGCAGCACTGAAGAGGTGTTTGGCTGAAGCTGGGATGTTCTGCCTGCTTTAATTTTCCATGACACAGAGGGCACTACATGTGTCGTGGCTGCAAGAACTAGATCCTCCCGAGTAACGGACAACACGTAGCCTTAATAAATTTTAGATCTTTATTAAACAATGTACAATCTGGAACAGCAACAGAGTGGAACTCCACCACAAGGAGGGCTAAGACCTTCAAAAACCGTACATGCAGTAAAATCCCCCAATACAACAACCCATGCAATAAAAAGATTTAACTAGCACAATATAATCTTGTTAAAAAGACACCCCCCCCAAAAAAAGAAAACCACACGAATGGAAACAAAAGAAAAACAAAAAGGAATTTGCTACTATGGCCAGTTTCGTCAATAGTTTACCCCACCCCTTGCAGCAGGCTGAGGCTCCAGACAGAAAAAAAAACAAGGAAAAAAACAAACAAAAAACACCTGTACTGGTTGATCCACACCAACCAGTACAAAAACAAAACAAAAAAAAAAAAAAAAATAGTCTCCACTCAAACAGCTAGGGTCAGTCTCAGTCACTCACAATCCAATTTCCCTTTAGCAACAGCCTGGCGTGATGTCAACCACCACCAGGAAATCTTCATGAGCAGCGGAGTCCTGGTCTATCCCGCTGACGTTCCTTTCACTCACGCCACCGAAGCATCAAAGGGAAGTCCTGAATCCCCAAGCCGATCAATCCCTTCCGTGATCATCTTCCAGCGGCATCCCCCTCTGGCCACAGCAGCTGTTGAACGAATTGCAGCAATGAGAACACACCAGTCACTGTATTGCCGAATAATGATGAGCACCATCCATGCCACTAAGCAGACACACATTCCTTTATATATACTTAGAGAGCATTGAATTCTAATCCATTTCGTGACCAGCCGCCACCACCATCGCTGCTGCCGCTGCTGCTGCTGCTGCTGCTGCTGCCACCAAGAGTATTCCTCTGGACGTCACATGCCTTAGTCTCTCCCCTCACTTCCACCTTGGCTACTTTTATAGACTTGGAAATGTTTGTGTTCCAATCACCTGATTGCCCCCACCTGGCTCTCATTAACCAGCAGACAGAGTCCAATCCCATTGTGAGCTTTCATTTTCACAGAGTCATTAGCTCTTGACACCAAAAGCTTTACTCACAAGTCCAACACATATACACACATATTCTAAGGATAAGGAAAAAAAAAACACATTTAAAACCCATGCCTCTTGACACATGCACTAGTCAGACTTTCACTGCCTCGTGGCTTATTTAGGTTCTTTCAGCAGAACCGCTGGATTAGAGCGGAGTAACCTTGTCTGTTAGGTCCCTGCTGGGTCCCACACATCGCCTCAGTGGCACAAGTTGTTTTACACACATAGTGGGGGGCACTTGTTTGTAAAACTGTTCAGCCTGTAAAATCCAAAAAGGTGCAATGGATATGTCTTGGAAAGGGCGGGATAAGGGTGTACTGCCATAATGGTGCACAGCATTGATCTGACACATTGTGGAGAAGGAGTTGCAGTTATACTGTGGTGCACTGTTGCAGCAGATTAACTGCTCTCTCAATTAGAGCCGGTTGGATCACGGGATCATATCAAACAGATGCATTGAAATGTATGGCAATGCCCTCCAGGGGTGGAGCTAGAGAGCTAGCTCTGAAATCTGATTGGACACACCATGTGCCACCTGAGGTGATTGACAAGTCACTGCAGGACTGGCGCAGAAATGGCCTTTCAGTATCACTATACCAGTTTGAAGTACATTTTAAAGTATTGCCGTCTGGCTGGATGCTACTGGAAGACATTTTGTCCCTGTGAAAGCTCAGCTACTAACAGTTTATAAGGCCATTAACCTGACGTTAGCATGAAGCTGTGTAGCATCATTCGGTCTTTGCTAACATTAGATTGGTTTCAATATAAAGTGGGGAAACTTGGTCATGTTTAGTTTTCAGTGGGTGTATCATCACATCACGTCAGTTTATCAAGATTTTCACATTCAAACTGAAAACAATAACATGCTCAACAAGGCAACTTTCTACATTGTCGAGAACCATAATATCTACATTACTCATGCTCCACATGATCTAGTTTCATTGAAACAGGATGCTAGAAAGACTGCTAGCTGGTTTCAAAGTAGCTACAGAAAATGTGGAGAAAAACTATGAATATTAGTCTAGTTTGGTTTTACCCCCCCCCCCCCCCCCCCCCCCCCCCCCACCCACACACACACACCTACCTAACGCCCCGTACCAAAAACAGGTGAAAAAAATTTAACATGAACAACTGAAGGAGTGGTGAGCGCTATCGATGCTACGCTAACAACAATGCTATGCTAACAACAACGCTAGCAGAGCACAAGACTTTACAGTCAGCTAAGACAAGAATCAACAAACTTTGAGTCAATTTTCACTTCAGATTATTAAAAATATCTCATCATTTAGACTGTTTAACTTTCATTCCTCAATTTTTTCTATTTTTTGTTAAAAGAAGAGGAAAAGTACTAACATGGGATTTTTACACATGGATTTTGCTTTTAGCCTATTTTTTTTGCTTTGATTTTACATTTCTCTGTAGTAGTTTTGTGTTTCCTCAGTCTTTCCTGCAGTTTTCTCTTTTTGTTTCTCATTTGCTGTTGCTAACATTTTAGCTTATTTTGTTTGTCATCTGACCTAAAATGTTCCTTTCCTTTTTTCTCCACTCTATCTATCTATCTGTCTATCTATCTATCTATCTATCTATGTTTCTCTTGAAGACATCATGTGATGAGTACGTGTGTGTTTGCAGATGAGATCATGCAGCAGGAGATCAGGCCCCTGGTGGCTGTGGACATCATAGAGCAACTTCACCGCCAGTTTGCCTTGCTTTCAGGTGAGTCCAGAGACCCCCATGCCCCGCTGTCACATGATGCATAAACCCTTCAGTTTCAAGGCTGAAACGTTTTGTCTGCACAAAGGCAGAAATGTTGATGTAGTTTTCTTTCCACAGGATTTAAAAGATGCTGAGAATAAATATTGTATGTTTCCAATATGTGTGCACAAACTTTATTTCCCATTTCAGTAACAAATGAACACTGACACTAAGTCATTAGTTACTCTAAAAGTAAAATAAACATAACAGATGTATGGAAACATGTCCTCTATCTGTATCCCTCCATGTCCATCTTGTTCCTGCACAACGTTCAGACAGAGAAAACCTGTTTCTCTCATGTCTCTTTCACAAATACCCAAACATTCAACACACACCATCAACAGAGAAAAGTAATCAACATTAAAGTGTGTTTACCGCTATAACACAAAACAGGTTGAAGATATGTCTCTTCATCGTGCTACTGGAAGAGATGAAGGAAAGGTTATTTTACAACAATGGCTGATTTCTGGGTCACAGCCTGCTGCCGGTATCATCGTCAGGACAGTTATCAGTCAGCATTGTCTCACGTAACTCCATTTACTTCACATCTCCAGACATACTTCCTTATTTCAGTCTGGAAATCTTGAGATACCTGAATACTACAAACACAAGCAGTATTTCTTCCATGTTACTACAAGGTTAAAAAGTATTCTGTTACTGAAAATACACACCATTCTACTGAAGCATTCTCTAGTCATAAGTAAAAGTGTTTTCATTAGTAACATCTGCATTAGAACTGGGCTCATGATCAATAATAATTATAATCACTGCGTATTTAAAATTAATATTATATCATTATGGATGCTGAGATCCACTGTCGTTGATAAATAATGGTGGCAAATTTAAGTTTTTCATTAAATATTTGGTAATATTGTTGATTCAGAAGCAGCTTTGTTTATTGTTTTGTTTTATTTTCTACAGTGATTTTGTAAAGCTGATGCTGATATTGATCTGTATCTGGATCTCTTCTTTTATAACGTTACATCTTTCTATTTTATAGACATTTTAGTCCATTTGTGGAGCTTTTGCTCTCAATATGGAGCCAATCTTTTTACTTCCTCGCACTCCTTTTCGGATATGTAAAGAGATTATGTAGTTGTCAGTTATGTTTGCTTTATCCATGCATTGCTATTTTTGTCTGTTAATAATGTGTGATGCCTTTTGTTTGAAATAAATTCAAATTCAAAGTTCAAATCTTTATCAAAAGTCTCTTCACAAATTCCATGATTATATTTCACAGTAGCTGTTCATTGCAGTTGTTTGGAAGTGGACGTTTTTTATCTCTACAGACTTTAGATGGCTGAAACCCAGAAGATTAACAGTCAGAGTGTGCTGTAGAAATAAAACGACTTAACTAGGAAATGTGGGGTCAAACACATAATAATCACAGCAACAGGTTTATCCTCCGTCTGCAGCCGACATGTCCCCCTCAGCCTGTTGACGGGATGAGAAAAACTGGTGAGACGACGACTCAGAGCTGGGCGAATCACATGGTGTCCAGAGATTTAAGAAGTATGAGCAGTGGCTCATTTTCTGCCAATCAGCAGCGTGGTGTTGAAACTTTCCCAGGTCTTTATCGCCATCTTGTGAGTTTTTGGACAAAGTACAACGAATCAAGAAAATCTACGTCCAGATTTTCATCTTTGCATCATGACTGAGTTGCTGACATCTGTGAAATGTTTTTGTTCTTTTTAAGTTATGCTGAGAAAGAATTTACCTTTGCAGATGCGGATGGTTGTGTGGGGGTTTGCACAGTTGCCTAGCGGCACAGCTGATGGGGACGAAGCTCGGAGGGGTTCGAACAGTGGCTTTTCTGTGTGCAGTTTGCATGTGTGGCTTCGCTCTGGGTATTCTGGCTTCCTCCCACACTGCTAAAAACATGGATGTAACTGGTCACTCTAAATCAGGGGTGTCAATTAGAGAGCTGCCATTCTGCAGGTTTTAGTTCTTTCCCTGCTCCAACACACCTGATTCAGATCAAATGGATCCAAAAGCTATCAACCTCTTCACAATGATTCATGGATTTCTGTCAGATTTGTCAAAGCAAACAACCAAAGTTTGCAGGACAACCCGACCCTCGAGAACCAGAGTTTTACACCTGTGCTCTGAATTTTCCCTCTAAGTGAGTTCGAGTGTTTGTCTCCGTGTTGTCTTGTGATGGACTGCTGCTTATCCAGGTGTACCTGCCTCTCCCTGCTGATTGCAGGGACAGACTCAAGCTTTCCTGGTACCCAGAAGCTGAATAAAAAGATGGATGAAGGATAAAAGTGAGGGGGAAAAAATTAAGAAAATGCTCCAGCGGATGCTTTCTGGGACAAATAGTGTCTTTGTTTTAGCAGCAACAAAAAACCCAAATAATTTAGATTAAAAATCACAGAACTATATTTAATTGGAGTCTGTTCTTTCCTAAATAAACAGTGATAAAGTTTCAAGGCTGATCAATTAATTTATTCATTATCCTAATTGCTTAATCCAATGAAGGGTTGCAGGATGGTTGATCAATATTTATGCTAATTGGAAATGAAACAGTGGAGATTTTAGAGTGAAAGCACAGTACTCTTTCGAAAAACAACTTCATTTGTCCAAGAGAGGAGAAAAACCAATCTCTGAAAAGTTCATTTTGATCATCCATCTACCCATCCATCCACCCATCTGTCCGTCCGTCTGTCCGTCCATCCATTCATCCATTCATCCATCAATCCATCTGTCCGTCCGTCCATCCATCCATCCATCCATCCATCCATCCATTTTCTGAACCACTTAGTCCAGCTCAGTGTCGCGGGGAAACTGGAGTCTATCCCAGCAATCACTGGGTGAGAGGCAGGTAAACCTTGGACAGTTCATCAGTCCATCACAGTCAACATAGTGAGATAAACAACTATTCATGCTATCACTCACTCCCAGGGGCAATTTAGAGCAACCAGTTAACTTAACATGCATGTGTTTGGATGGTGGGAGGAAGCCGGAGAACCTGCAGAGAACCCACATATACAAAGGGAGAACATTTTTTCTGATCATAAAGAATGTAAATGTGGCTTGATATGTAACTTAGGTGCAGATATCCACAGATGCTAACAGTGAACTGATGAAGCTGAAGTATCAATAGTAAGTGTTATCTGTGTTTTTTTCTGCAGGAGGCAGAGGGAAAGATGGTGCCCCCATCATCATTTTCCCAGAATACTCAAGCTTCAGTGAAGTGCCAGAGGAAGATTTCCTCAACGTAGTTACTTACCTGACCAGTATTCCCAGGTGTGTATGGAGAATACACACATAACCAGTTCTTCACAGACGCAGGTTTTTCTTACAACTTCATCACATTTTCCTACAATGGTTTTGGTTGTTTGGGCCAGTTTGGTGTCATGATACCTGGATTATCCAGTGCTTTTGTACTTTAGGGTTGTTGTTCACCTCTAAGTTTTTATTATCTTGTGCAGACTGTGTTTGTGAAAAATGTCTGTCTTTACAGGAGCCTTTAGGATCAAAACAACTACTGTAAATGATACAAAAACAACTTGTAAATAAGACTGAGTTGTTTTAATGAATAAAAGGAGGGAAACCCATGACATCATGGTTGAAGCATTACTACAACATGAAGGATCAATAAATAAGAAAGAATCAATTAAAAAATAAAATAGAAAGAATTAACGGAAAACACAATTTCAAAGACATTACTGTAGTTCCAGCAACATCAGCTTTACTTTCTGTCTCCAGCTTGGATGCTGCCAGCATCGGCTTCATCATCATCATCGACCGGCGAAAGGACAAATGGAGCTCAGTGAAGGCGTCTTTATCCAGGATCGCCGTGAGTTTTCTTAAATAATAAATACCGTAATCGCCACAAAAATGCATTGATATAAACTTATTCATGCTGTCATTCATATCCAGTTCATGTAACTGATTTCTGCTGAGTTAAACACCTCCAAACGTTTACAAACTGCCTGGGTGGAAATATCAGTGAATTCCTAGTGTTAATCTTCACAATTTTTCACACTTCTCTTACCCTCGTTGAATGATGATCAATATTAGTAAAAGGTGATTATCAGAGTATCTGTCTTCTGCTAAACTGGCTTTAGAGTAAAATTTGGTATTTGTAGAACTGATGCCGTCATCCAACCATTTATTCTCACCTTTTGAAACCTAACGTCCCCAGTTGGGGGATTTCGAGAACCGATGCAGGTGTGAAACACACACTCACACACTTCTTATAACTATGATCCCATTAGAGATACATAAGAAATAAAACAGTTTTAATCCTTTAATGTTTACATGAACAAAAGGCCATAGAAAAATGTTTCTCTGTGTTTTCTGTTTGTTTTGGACAAAAATCAACAGAATAAAGCTGTTATAACTAATGGTTGAGATGTTAAAAAGAAAAAGTTGATAATAATATAATAATGAAATGGTTTAAATGTAATCAAACAAACACATAGTTGACTTTCACATTCCCAAACTAATAGGTAGAGATGCTCAGATGGGTTTATTTCCACATTTTTTTAAAAAGAAAATTCCTCAAAGTCACTGCAAATTTACCTTTACTAGACGGTAGACCAAGACCCTAAAGGGTTAAGAATCTGGATTAGTGAGTGTAAATACTTGCAAAAAGTTCACAAAGGTCCATAGGAAGGTAGGTCAGTGGTTTTGGTGCAGTAGACATAAAGTAGAGCTTGATGTCTGGCCACAATGTCTTGTTGACGACCTCTATGTTGGTGGCTATTGAGCTTTCCAAAAAAGTCAGAAAAATCTTCCTTCCTATATCATACTCTACAGAAGACTGGTAACAGAATATATTTCTCCACATTTTATACTGTAGCTCCCTTTAAACCAACTAGCAGCCTTGCTAGCCTCCTGTTTTAATGAAACTGGACCATGTAGCGCTAGCTTAGTCAGTGCTAAGTAACATGGATACTGAGCTTCTCTTTTAGCATCTTTAGTCTATTTTCAACTTCATCTTGATGAACTGAGTTGATGTGTAGTTCCTAAATATACTCACTGAAACCTAAACATGGCTTTATTTCCTCACATCATCTTAAAACTAATCTATTTGTAGCATAGAGCCAGATTAGCACTTGTACTTAGCTTCATGCTAAGTATGTATGTAGCTAACTTTTCTGCTTTGGTACAAGTCAAACATGCATGTAGTTAAAGGTGGTTACCAAATGACTAAGATCTTACCTCACAGAAAGGTTTTACAGCTACATGTTGTATTTTCCAGGGTGCATTTCCAGGAAATCTGCAGTTGGTGTTGGTGCTGAGGCCGTCCAGGTTCTTCCAGAGGGCGATAGCGGACATTGGGATAAAGCTGCACAAGGATGACTTTAAGATGAAGGTAGCAACAAGTACTGGTGCTTCATTCTGGGTCTTGTTTAATTTTAGAGTTAAAAAAAAACCCCAGAAACAAAATAGAAAACGGTCTTAATGTAAAATTTAATGCAAATGTATGTGACTCAACAGTCCATGGATGTTGTTCAATGCTTGTTTTCAGTTTGTGCCATTTAATAACCTTTAAAAGTAACATTTCCACACCCATCTTTACTACTAGATGTCTGTAATTCTCACACACTGCATCTTTAAGCCAATCAGAAACATTATTAGTGACATCTGCCTGTCTCGCCTTTTTCTGTTATTTATTATATAATTGAATAATGTCATCACACTTTTCTTTCATGTTTGGACATATGTTACAGTTGTGGAATGATGTAAAACTTCTTCAACATGCATTAACCAAACACAGCGTGACTTGGTGTACAGTAACAACTTCTGTATGTAAGAGCAGGCTAGTCGTGATCACAACCACTGAAAGTGATAAATTGTGTTTTTAGATTGTCATGCTGAACTCTCTCTCGGACCTTCATGGCTATGTGGACAAGAGCCAGCTGACCCGGGACTTAGGAGGAAGCCTGGAATACTGCCACAGTCAGTGGATACACCACCGAACTGTAAGTGAACATGACAAACTTAAAACTAATATATCTTCATTATAATACTGTTTACTCTTATATTACAGAGATAAATGAGTCATCAATGAATTCCCTGGTTTCTTTGTAGGATGTTACAGACTGATGAATCAACCTTTTCCCTACAGGCCATAGAAAACTTTGCCTTGACAGTGAAAACCACAGCCCAGATGCTGCAGAAGTTTGGGACGGACCTGTCAGAGACAGAACTTCCGAACGACGTTCAGAGCACCAAAGACCTCCTCACAGCCCACACTGTCAAACACGACAACCTCAAGGTGCTGTCTATGTGGGATACACATCAACACGCGTGTGATGAAATGTGTTGTAGAAGGGGGGACACATTGTGTCTGTTGCACCCTGTGTCTGCAGCTTTTACTCCTTTATTTAACCAGAAAAGGAATTTTTGTTATATTTGTTCACTAAATTTGGACACTTTAGTTGGCATTTGGATTGAGGAAGGACTAAATGTTTCACAAACAATTCAGTGGCTTCAGTAAGACCAGAAATGAAACACATTCTATTGTTTCTTTGTCTGTAAATCAGGATGAACTGAAGCTAGCGCTGAGGCAAGGTACCACCTTGTTTGGCTGCATGAAGGACCAGGCAACCAGATCAGAGAACCATGAACTCAACCCAGATGAGATGGAGAACCAAACCACTGTGGAAAGGTAACGGACGTCCAAGCTGCTCACAGTCCTCATTATGAGCATTTCTGTTGTCCCAGTGTAAGCAATGAAGCTTGTTTTGTTTGTTTCAGGCTCCTTGCACAGCTAAATGAGACAGAAAATGCTTTTGAGCAGTTCTGGTGTAAACACCACCTGAAACTGGAGCAGTGCCTGCAGTTACGCCACTTCGAACAGGACTTCAGAGAGGTATGGCCGTACATCTGCCCTTGTCCATCAACAGTTTCTGATCAGCTTTGTGTCGTTGGAAGTTGTCTAGTATGATGTTGTGTTCTCCGCCACTTGGCGATGTTACAATGAACCTGGTCCTTCCATTGTATCAGTCCTACAATATTCTGAGATGAATTTGAGTCTAAATAGACTGAAAAAGAAAGGAAGTTGCAACTCTTTCAATCCCTTAAACTCCTTCCATTTTAACCTAAAACAGTTTTTATTGATAAAGAAACTTATCGTGGACCAGCTATTTTATGGTAAACAGGATCTTTGCTGAAGTGTTTCCATCACAGCATTATATCCTACTGGAGTAACAGTTTGGCTTCAAATGAAACAAAATAATAAATAAATTAAATAAATAATTCAAAACAATAAATTTCATAAGATTTGTAGAAGATATTGGTGAATGAGGCCCCGTGTTGCTAAATCTGCTGGACATAATTGTTTTATTTTATAGGCGCAGTATGAATCACATCCCATCTGAATGTACGTATTTGTCTCTATCCTGTATTTGCTCTGCAGGTCAAAGTGTCTCTCGACAGTCTGATTGACTCTCTAAACAGCCTATCAGAAACCGGGGATTGTGTTGCCAGAATTGAACAACTGCTGAAGGAACTGAAGACGCTGGAGCAGAAGGCTCAGGTGAGACTAAACCCAGATAGCAGAGACGTTTGAGACAAATCTGGGTTACTTTCCACACTTATGTCCACATATAGAGAGCCCACCTGGATGTGGATCATGGCCTTCTCCTTGCAGAACACATGTGGTGTGTGGCTGAGTTCTGGTCGCCACTCTCACATGGAGTCAGGACTAATTTAACATGCCGGTTGTTGTCCACTAAAACCAGATTCTGTTTTTCTGGCTTATCTACTGAAATAGAAATAATTAATCATCAATAGCAGCCATCCTTCAAACCTCTAAAGCCTGTAACGATGAAGAACCAATACCTCGATGATCTGATGCTGAGTTCTGCAGTTTGGTTGTGAGCCTGCACATTTGCACATGTCCCAGTTAGCAGACACATTTCACACAATGCTGAAAGCACAATGTGTGATTTATTGAGTTATTTCTGTTCTTGCAGTCAGCACTAGAGAAGTCCCAGCTTCATGCGCTGCACGGTGACCAGCTGATCCAGAGCAACCACTACGCTGTGGACTCCATCCGACCCAAATGTGTGGAGCTCCGGAGAGTCTGTGATGACTTCAGCAACGAAGCAAAGAAAAAGTCAGATGTCCTGTCGAAGTCCTTGCAGATACACATGGGTATTGACAAGGTGAGGATACAATGATCTGTGCACAGAAACACACATCACACTAAAAGCTACTCTGAGTCCTGGAGTCCAGCTGTCATGGTGCCTTCATGAGTATTGCAACTTGTTCAAACATTTGTTTGGTTATTTAAAAACTGAATGAATGAACAGCTTAGAAAAAAAAGATAAATACTGTAATTTGTCTACCTCTGTGAAATCTGCTAAATATGATTTTAAACTCTATAATCCTAAATGTGATTAAATGATGTTTGAACTTTGGTCCCTGCATGATTCTATTGGTTTATTTAAGTCTTTATGATGCTGAACAACAAGTTGTCAGAGCATCACAAGGGCAAAAAACAAACATATAATATAATATAATATAATATAATATAATATAATATAATATAATATAATATAATATAATATAATATAATATAATATAATATAATATAATATTCATTCATTCATTCATTTCATTGGACTAAAGTTAATTAAATCTGAGTTACTGGTAAAATGAGTTTCTGTGACTTTCAGACCGAGGACTGATGCTGTTTCTGTGTTTTTTTTAAACATGTCTGTCTTAAACCAGTTTGATTTGTTGATCAGATACTAACTGAAATATTTATATATCTTTGACCTTTTAAAATCTAAATAAAAAGTAAATAAACCAAAGTTGTAATCACATTTTAATATCAAAATCATTGGTGAGAGTGAGATATTTTACATGTTAAAAACCCTCACTAAACTACGGTGTAGTGAGGGTTTGAATGAATCACAGTAAGCTGAAACACACCTGGGCTGCTGTGATGGTACGCTGACATGTCTGAATTTCCTCTGTCTGCAGGTTAACCAGTGGTGTGAGTCTGGCATTTACCTGCTGGCATCCCAAGCTGTAGATAAATGTCAGTCCCAGGACGGCGCGGAGTCAGCTCTGATTGACATTGAACGCTTTCTGGAAGCAGCAGAAAAGGACCAGCTGACAGAGCTGAGGAACCTCCATAACCAGTATGAGCTCGTCCTGTCAGACAATATAAAGGTACAGCAACAAAAAAATCTACTTCTGTTTAATTAATGATGAGGATCAGGAGTTATAATGTGCTCTCCACCTGCAGAGCAGCGTCCTGAAGGCCCTGAAACGACTGGAGGACGTCAAGGAGATGTTTGAGAAGCGGCACGTTAGTCTGAAGAGGCTGTCAGCCAAACAGACGAGGCCCATCCAGCCAGTCGCTCCACGGCCAGAGTCGTCTCCCAAACGGCCCTCTCTGAAGAACCCTCCCAGGAACACCAGCGGCCAGCAGCGTGAGTTGGATGCTGTCATCGCTAAACCTTTCATACCCATCAGGATTAAAGTACATTCAACAGATTTTAACCCTTCACCGCCTGAGATGCAGTCTGAACATCAAAGTTTTTTAAACTGGTCATCTGAATCATGTGACTTTGTATCCAGTTATTTTACCTTTATTTAACCAGGAAGTCCTATTAAGACCAGAAATCTCTTTTACAAGGGAGACCTGGCCGCAGCCACACAGAGCTAAAAATATGTAAAACAAATAGAAAATAAACACAGAATTAAATACAGAAAAAGCCTGATATGACTTTTTAAGAAAAGCATTGACATTCCTGCTTCACTGCATTCCTCAGGATATTCTAGAAATCATTACTGGATATGAATGTTTTTATTTAATAACTTTTTGGAGATTATTCCAAGACCATGGTGCATGGTAAGAAAACACTGTAAACCCAAGGAACATTTAACAGCAACAACTGGGAGTCATGCAGATAATGAGTAGAAAAACATGCGTTGTGATGGGACACATCAGTAAAAAAGCTTTTACTCTCATGTTCCCAATGTTTTTATTCCAGCTCTTGCACGCAGAGCTTCTGATAACTCCAACAGCGGAAGGCAGCCGGCTGAGTCTGATCCCAACAAGAAGAAGAACATTAGCAAGGCCAAGGGAGGCATCAAGGTACATGAATATACCAATGCAGATTCTATTCTATTCTATTCTATTCTATTCTATTCTATTCTATTCTATTCTATTCTACAGTCATTTAGCAGACACTTTTATCCAAAGCAACATACACATGAGTGAGAACAACACAAACATGAATTCAAACAGTAGAGGACATGGTAGGAAGGTGTTTATATATATGTGTATATATATATATATATATATATATATATATATATATATATATATTTTTTTTTTTTTTTTTTTTTTTTTTTTTTTAACTTTATTTTTTTCTTGCTTGCATCCATTTTCTTGACTTTTAGTCCAATTTTAGGCAGGTACACTTGGTCTGGTCTCCAGTCCATCACAGGTTACTCACTCATACAGTAAATTAAAAAAAAGACTACATTCTTAGAGACTTGTATGCCTCTTACGTAGATATTTTATAAAAGGCCTGGTAAATGTATTTGTAGTGTAAAACCCAAATGAACTTTCCTCTAGGCTCAAGTCATGCACCTCCACCCTTGGTAAGCAAAGCCCAGGAGAGAGCACAAAGCTATGCAGCCCTGTGTACACACATTATCTGTAGCACACATTGTGACTACTTTCCCTACCTGGACTCCATAATCCTTTTCTTTCAGAGTCATGACATGGTAGAATTACTGCGTTAGATCCTGTGAAAAAGGTCCACTCACACGTCAGCTTTAGTGTTCCATCTGCACACTCATCTCCTGTGCATGTCCAGGATGTCTGCTGTTACTGGGACCTTTAGGCTTAGCTTCTCTTCATATATCCAGTGGCAAAAGGTGGTTTATGTATTTCTAACCTCAAAGCTCTGCATGGCATGTGCAAACAGACACATTTCAGCTTCGTTTAGGTGGTTTGTGTTCAGCTTTAACGATGTTGCAGAAGAGGTGATCCTGCTCCAGGCCAGTTTAATATTCATCTCTTATTCCTCATATGTCACTGCATCGCTTTCGCTCATCAGTTTTAAGATAGAATCTGTGACCATGCATCTAAAAGCAGAATGTAATCTTTAATTGCAGATCAAGTTGAATATTTAACTGGAGAAAAAGTTTCCAGTGGAAGATTAAATGAACAGCTGATGTTGGTGACTGCTTGAGAAGAAGACAGATGATGATCTCTTCATCATCCCAGTAACAGATTAATGTAAATGTGTTTGCAGATTGAGGTGATGCACGAGGAGAGCCAGGGAGGCTCCACTCATGTTGTTGTGTCAAATGAGACAGAGGAGAGTCTGTCCAACAGGCGCAGGTAAACACAAACAACCGTTTTCTGCTTCTTCAGGAACTTTCTGACGTTAAAACTTTGCTTCCGACCTGTGTTGGTGGCACACACACATTCATTACATCCATCTCAGGAGATACTGGTGCTGTCGTCCCGCAGCGTCCTGAAGGCCCTTAAATACAGAAGCCTGACAAGCAGACGGACGGACAGTTTCGTCTGTTTCTCATGCTTTGGTCCCACAAAAACTACATAGAGGGCAAAGCATGAAGGATTTGGAAATACAGTGGGGTAAATGAAATAGTAAAAGTAATAATCTTTTTAATTATATGAAATGGTTTTATTTCTAATTATATATAATATAATATAATATAATATAATATAATATAATATAATATAATATAATATAATATAATATAATATATATTTGTATTTTATTTCTATATTTCTAACCGAATTGAGGAAAGGTGTTATTTAGTTCTCCTTTTACAAATAGCATTTAAAAATACATTTACATACCACATTATACAATAATTAACTAATATTTCAATTTAAAATCCAGCATTTTGCAAATTCATCATTTTATTGTATAAATTCTTTGTTAAATTTGAAACTATATTTATTTGCTTTTCGGAAGACCCTCCTGGTCCTTCATAGACTTGTGGTGAAATTGTTGTAAAAACATGAAACATATCTTTATTGTGACTCTTCTGTAGTAATCTCCCCCGTCTCATTTCAGACCCAGATAACACACACCGCTTGTAGTACTGAAGATGCACGTGATTCATTGTGATTACGTCGTTTAAGGCAGGAAGCAGAAAAAACACCTCATCCAGAAAAAAAAAAAAAGTTTCTTTCCATGTTTACTGTACACACACAGCCTGCATGAGCTTTCACAGCATCCAGTTTAATTTAGCGCCAAGTCATACAAACAGTCCAACCAACAAGCAGAACTTGGTCATATCAGCTGAATATGATGGTTTAAGTCAAGTATGTGAGAACTCAGATGGAGAGCTGTGTGTGTGTGTGTGTGTGTGTGTGTGTGTGTTTTCAGAGACAAAAACCTTCATTTTAACAGTAAAAGAAGTAAAAAATGAATCAAGTTAGAAAATAGAATCGATGTAAAATATCAGCAGTTTGAGCAAAACAATCTCTGACGAAGCTGATTCATGTGAAAGCAGCCAGACAGGAGTAAGTGTTGTGGTAATACGGCAGACACAGCAGAGTCACTCTCACCGCCGTGCAGTACAGTTTACCCAGAATCCCTCCTGCTTCGCTGTCCGCCGTCGTCTCTGTTGCTGCCTGCCACAGGAACCGCACATCTGCTGCATGACCGTGAGATGTGATCATGCGGTCGTAGATGCAGGGGTGGTATGGAGCCTTGCCCTCCCCTGAAAAGTAAGCATGTTCTTGTGGAGAGACCCCCATGGCCTTAGCGCACATTCCCATGAAGACGTCATCGATGTAGAGGGAAGAATTCAGCACCAGGGTGGCCTGGTAGATCTTAGCAGCCACATCCCTGGAGACTACGTACCCTGCTCCTGCAGTGTAGTCTGGGTAGGAAGGCCAGGGGTACAGATCATACGGAACGTGGTATTTGCTGCCTTTATGACGAATTGGAGGGGCTCCCCTGTGCACATGCCCCACCCACAAGTCTTTAGCACCTCGCTGGCTCCTCAGGAGACGCTGCAAGTACTTCACCAAGTTGGGCATGTGGACAAAAACGTCATCGTCTGCAGACATGAGGAAGTGGGCCTGAGGGCAGAATGTTTGGCTCCAGTGGAACTGCAGGATCAGTTTAGTTGTCAGGTTGTGAAATGTGTCCACAAAGTTCTGCTGAATGAGGTCTCCGTGTATCTGGTCCTCCCGATGCAAGGCGTCTTGGACCATAGATCTCCCTCCTACATCTGAATAAACGCCCACGGCGAACACGAGCCTCACGCTCACCCCCAGTTCAGACCAAACGAAGCTCTTGTTCCCCCACGTGTCCCTGATGGCCTGCCGTCTCTCAAAGTTCTCTGGTGCAGATTTCACAAAGAGGAGCAGGAGAACATCATCCCAGGCCTTCCCGTCTCCAGCCCTACATTTCCCAGGGTGGTTGATGATGTACGGATAGCTGACACGCCTCCCATCAACGCCTGCAGAGCCCTGATGGGGAAAAGAGATGGCCAGGGAGGAACTGAGAAAGTCATAGCTGTTCACCAGGTAGCGGTGAGAGAAGGAGATCATGTGGCTGACCACGTGGTGGTCCAGCTCCTCCCAGCAGATCATCAGGACACACAGCACCAGGCCTGTGCTCAGCATCTGGACACACTGACACTTGTTGATACGCCGGAAGTTCATGAACATCCCGAGTTCTGGTTTTTTTCTCTGTGGATGAAGATCATGTTCCTTCCTTCAACGGAACAGTGCTGTTTGTTTTTATCCTCACAAATCTGGGATGGTTTCACCTTTCTCCTCTTCCCTCACTGCGTCCACCGCCTGTCTGAGGGCTGAAGGACATCACAATACCTAAAAGCACAACAGAAATATGATCGGGTTAAGAATTTGCGTATTTCTGCTTTTAACCAAGTGGGTTGTCAGATTCTGGAGCAGATGTTGGTTCAGGGCCTTCCTCAGGGGCCCCCAGTGGTGAATATTCCCTTTCAACACTTGGACTCTCCTCAGGTTTAGTACGCTCTGGTCATCCTCATGGATGGTGAAACTGCTATTAAATCATCATAAATCAATATATTTTATACCTTTTTTTTAAAAAATAAATCATTTAAACATCTTCCATCCTGAGCAAAAATCCCAAAGATTCAATCATTGTTAGGATCTGTCATTGTGTAAAAAAATCATCATACATTTTCTGCTCTTTTTCATCAATCACCTGAAAAACTACACCCATTATTTATTTGAATTATTATACATTTAAAAGACAGACAAAATATGAGATATGTAGTGTAGAGTAAATATTAGGGAATATTATTTGGTTTGGTTGTGATCAGAATATAATTTAACGATCAACAACAAAACTGATTAGATGTTCATCAGATATTGGCTCCAGGTGACCTTCTTGGTCAGAAGTTTCCTCATTGACTTTCATTAAAACTACATCATTTAATCACGCTGTCATTACGTTTAAAATTATTCTTTTTTTTTTTTTTTTTTAAATATCAGTATTTCATTCAAGAAAGGTAGTTCATTCATTCATTCATTATCCTAACCGCGTAATCCGATGAAGGGTCGCGGGGAAGCTGGAGCCTATCCCAGCTGTCATTGGGCGAAAGGCAGGGTACATCCTGGACAGCTCACCGGTCCATCGCAGGGCAAGAAAAGTGGTTGTTTAACCATTTTTTTCCTTAATTTTACCAGACCTTGCAGACAGACGCAGGAATTCCTGCATCTGTGTGCAGACTGGTCACATTCACATGTTTTTATTCCTCCTTTATTCCCAATCCCAGTTTAATCCACCTGTTAATACAAAGTAGAACTAAGTAAAGGCAAATGAATGTGTTTTCTGTGCAAACCTCAATTCAGAATGACTATTTCCCTGCAAACACGAAGGAGAATACTTAAATTCAGAATTATTTCATTCCAAATAATTCCAGATTGAAAAACACAACATAACCATGGCAACTTTCTGGTGTCCTGGTTGAAGTTTTTTACTTTGTGTTTACTCTTGTTTAACTTTGTGTTTAACAAGCAGTGCTTCTCTTTCAGGAGAGCCCTTCTGGTATCACATCAGTAAAATATTACAAATCCTCTGAGCTGTAAGACAGAAATAAACGCGAAGCAGTTAAAACACAGTTGATCTTTACGTCCCAGCAGCCCAGCCTGCCGTGGCGTCCGCTCTGCTGACTCCGAGTCATATCTGAGATTTGCATGAAGTATTTCAGAAGTACTGAATATTTCTGTTATCTCACAGTTTCGGTGTTTATTCAGTCTCTCAACAGCCTGAAACTCTTCCTGGTTTAGAAAGTATGGATGTGAAATACCTGCAGCTCTGCTCAGAGTTTTCTCTAAGAATAAAATAAAGGAGACAAGAAAACTTTTGCACTTTTAATTTTAGACAAATGACACACACACCTGGGTGAAACCCATTATAACTGGGAACTGTGTGAACAATTATTTCTTAAATATGAACAAGAAGAAGAAAACCTTGTGGATTTTTGGATGTCCAGGAATTTTTCTTGAATGTTTTTTCTCTGGAGATCATTTGAGCTGTGGTCCAGCTGGTGGCGTGTACGGTACATTTTAGTTCAGGTTTTTATGCAGTGAAATAGTATCTGCACCCTTCCTGATGTTTTACTAGTTTCTCACACTTAAATGTTTAAGATCATCAAACATATTTTAATATTAGACAAAACTAACCTGAGTAAAGGCAAAATTCAGTTTTCATATGGCGATTTTTTTAAATTTAGTCTTCATGACTCTATGTGAAAAAGTCACGAGTTTACCGTGATTAACCACTTTTTTAAAGTTCAGTTTCACTGATCACATCCAGGCCTGATCACTGCCAGACCTGATCAATGAAGAAATCACTTCAACAGAAGCCGTCGGAGGAAGTGAAGCAGGCTGTGAGACGTGGAAAAGAAACACATCATGCCGCCTTCCAGAGACATTCAGGAACACATCTGAAATCTGTCAGTCTGGAAAGGTTACAAAGGCTTTAGGACTCCAGTCAACCACAGTCAGAGACAAATATCCACACATGGAGACAACTGGGAACAGTGGTGAAGCTTCCTGGGAGCGGTTGGCCTCCCAACATGACTCCAGGAGCACGACAACGACTCATCCAGGAGTCACGACAGGCCGGCTGCCTTCTGCTGTTGGACTGATGAGACGGAAGCTGAACTTTCTGGAACCTGTCCGTCCTGTTACATCTGGTGTAAAAATAAATCATCATAGCAGCAGTCAGGCATGGTGGTGGTAGTGTGATGGTCTGGGCCTGCTTTGCTGCTTCAAGACCTGGACCACTTGCTGTGATTGCAGGAGCCATGACTTCCACTTCTACCAGAACATCTTTCAAGACGGTGAGCAGTCATCAGTTCATCACGTCAGACTCAAGCACCATGAGTTCTACAGCAGGACAGCACCAGCAGGACAACACCAGCGGGACAACACCAGCGGGACAACACCAGCAGGACAACACCAGCGGGACAACACCAGCGGGACAACACCAGCAGGACAACACCAGCGGGACAGCACCAGCAGGACAACACCAGCGGGACTACACCAGCGGGACAACACCAGCAGGACAACACCAGCAGGACAACACCAGCGGGACAACACCAGCAGGACAACACCAGCGGGACAGCACCAGCGGGACAACACCAGCAGGACAACACCAGCGGGACAGCACCAGCGGGACAACACCAGCGGGACAACACCAGCGGGACAGCACCAGCAGGACAACACCAGCAGGACAACGCCAGCGGGACAACACCAGCAGGACAACACCAGCGGGACAGCACCAGCAGGACAACACCAGCAGGACAACACCAGCAGGACAACACCAGCGGGACAACACTATCAGGACAACACCAGCAGGACAACACTATCAGGACAACACCAGCAGGACAACACCAGCGGGACAACACCAGCGGGACAACACCAGCGGGACAACACTATCAGGACAACACCAGCGGGACAGCACCAGCAGGACAGCACCAGCAGGACAACACCAGCAGGACAATACCAGCAGGACAACACCAGGACAACGCCAGCGGGACAACACCAGCAGGACAACACCAGCAGGACAACGCCAGCGGGACAACACCAGCAGGACAACACCAGCGGGACAACACCAGCGGGACAACCCCAGCGGGACAACACCAGCGGGACAACACCAGCGGGACAACACCAGCAGGACAACACCAGCGGGACAACACCAGCAGGACAACACCAGCGGGACAACCCCAGCGGGACAACACCAGCAGGACAACACCAGCAGGACAACACCAGCGGGACAACACCAGCGGGACAACACCAGCAGGACAACCCCAGCAGGACAACACCAGCAGGACAACACCAGCAGGACAACACCAGCGGGACAACCCCAGCGGGACAACACCAGCAGGACAACCCCAGCAGGACAACACCAGCAGGACAACACCAGCGGGACAACACCAGCGGGACAACACCAGCAGGACAACCCCAGCAGGACAACACCAGCAGGACAACCCCAGCAGGACAACACCAGCGGGACAACACCAGCGGGACAACACCAGCGGGACAACACCAGCGGGACAGCACCAGCAGGACAACGCCAGCGGGACAACACCAGCGGGACAACACCAGCGGGACAGCACCAGCAGGACAACACCAGCAGGACAACGCCAGCGGGACAACACCAGCAGGACAACACCAGCGGGACAACACCAGCGGGACAACACCAGCAGGACAACACCAGCAGGACAACACCAGCGGGACAGCACCAGCAGGACAACGCCAGCGGGACAACACCAGCGGGACAACACCAGCGGGACAACACCAGCGGGACAGCACCAGCAGGACAACACCAGCAGGACAACGCCAGCGGGACAACACCAGCAGGACAACACCAGCGGGACAACACCAGCGGGACAACACCAGCAGGACAACACCAGCGGGACAACACTATCAGGACAACACCAGCAGGACAACACTATCAGGACAACACCAGCGGGACAACACCAGCGGGACAACACCAGCAGGACAACACTATCAGGACAACACCAGCGGGACAACACCAGCAGGACAGCACCAGCAGGACAACACCAGCAGGACAATACCAGCAGGACAACACTATCAGGACAACACCAGCGGGACAACACCAGCAGGACAGCACCAGCGGGACAAAACCAGCAGGACAACACCAGCGGGACAACACCAGCAGGACAACACCAGCGGGACAGCACCAGCAGGACAGCACCAGCGGGACAACACCAGCGGGACAACACCAGCAGGACAACACCAGCGGGACAGCACCAGCAGGACAGCACCAGCAGGACAACACCAGCGGGACAACACCAGCAGGACAACACCAGCGGGACAGCACCAGCGGGACAACACCAGCAGGACAACACCAGCGGGACAGCACCAGCAGGACAACACCAGCGGGACAACACCAGCGGGACAACACCAGCAGGACAACACCAGCGGGACAACACCAGCGGGACAACACCAGCGGGACAACACCAGCGGGACAGCACCAGCTGGACAACACCAGCAGGACAACACCAGCGGGACAACACCAGCGGGACAACACCAGCAGGACAACACCAGCGGGACAACACCAGCGGGACAACACCAGCAGGACAACCCCAGCAGGACAACACCAGCAGGACAACACCAGCAGGACAACCCCAGCAGGACAACACCAGCGGGACAACACCAGCAGGACAACACCAGCAGGACAGCACCAGCAGGACAACACCAGCGGGACAACCCCAGCAGGACAACACCAGCGGGACAACACCAGCAGGACAACACCAGCAGGACAACACCAGCGGGACAACACCAGCAGGACAACACCAGCGGGACAACACTATCAGGACAACCCCAGCAGGACAACACCAGCAGGACAACACCAGCAGGACAACACCAGCGGGACAACACCAGCAGGACAACACCAGCAGGACAACACCAGCAGGACAACACCAGCGGGACAACACCAGCAGGACAACCCCAGCAGGACAACACCAGCAGGACAACACCAGCAGGACAACACCAGCAGGACAACACCAGCGGGACAACACCAGCAGGACAACACCAGCAGGACAACACCAGCAGGACAACACCAGCAGGACAACACCAGCGGGACAACCCCAGCAGGACAACACCAGCAGGACAACACCAGCTGGTCCACCTCTTAGTGGCTTCAAACAAACAAAATGAAGGTTTTGGAGCCGAGTCAAAGTCCAGACTTGAATCCAGTTGAAATTCTGTGGTGTGACCTTAAACAGGCGCTTCATGCTGGAAAAGCCTCCAGTGTGGCTGAATTACAACATGTCTGTGGAGAAGAGTGGCCCAGAATTCCTCCACAGAGCTGTGAAAGACTCACTGCGAGGAATAACAAACGTTTGGTTGCTGCTGCTGCAGGAGGCGCAACCAGGTGTTACGTTCAGGAGGAAAATACTGTTCCACGTTGGCTCATGAAGGCTTGGAGAGCTTGTGTCATCCAATAAAATCTCTATTTCAAAGCTGCATTTTGTTTTACTCAGGTTAAAATATGAGTGACGACCTGAAATCACATACCTTTTTGCAGCACTGTACCTGCTAGTTTAACCCTGGTAATGGTTTTACTGGATATTATTCCAGTAATCAAACTAAAGAAACAAACGAATCTGGACTTACTGGGACGCTGTTCAGTCCAATCCAAGTCCTTGTTTCAGAGGGGCAATGTTGTCTGATTCCTTCTTTCTCTCATTTTTTATGCTCACTTCAGATGTAAAAGATCCATTATTGATCTCAGCTGAAGCTGTACTGGTCCCAGTGTGAGAGGGAGAAGGAGAAGGATCATGTGTGTGTCGGTGGGAGTGTGTTGTAAAGTGGGAGGGACCATGTTTCAGTGGACATAATGTTAGATAGAGTGTATAAAGATGACTTTTTTACATAGAAGTTTAGAAATGTTATATATTCTAAGTCTGTGATGGGGAAATCTTGTGCTTGAGAGCTGCAGTCCTGCAGGTTTTCAGTGTTTCCCTGCTCCAACAAACCTAATTCAAATTAAACTATGAAATTCTGCACAGTGACTCATTCATTTGCATGAGGTGTGTTGGAGCTGGGAAGCATGGAAAACATGCAGGATGAGGGTCAGGGTTCCCCGCCGCTGTTCCTAACTGGAGAGAAATATGAAGCAGTTGTGTTTGGTGCTGCTGTTGTACCGCCTGCATGTGCTCCGTCTGACTACATCATGTGCTGGAAACTTAGTTATGGGCATAAAAAGGAGGTAAAGTCTTGTAAAATTGCACAAATGCGAGTCAGCACTTACAATGTGAGCAGTTTTACAGACATATTTAGGAAATGAGCAAACAAGACTCGCTTGTTGTGTTGCTGCACATTCCCCGTTATAACAAGGTTGAAAAGCGACGCCCTTTTTCACAGTCTGGGTATTGATAAGGCCTGCCAGTGTATGAGGGCATGTGATCTCTTATAAAACAATCACAACAGCTTTCTGTTCACCAACAGAGTGACTCAAAGGGCTTCACAGAGACAATAAAACATTAGAAGCAGGAAAAGGAAAGAACATTAAATAAAAACATGATCACATTTAAAACTTCAGCTTTAGAGAAACTGATGCAGATCTGGACGTTGAAGAAAAACTGGAGGGTCTTTAACCGGATATTCCAGCTGATCTGAGGCTTTCTGGGAGTTTCCTCCAGACATGTGGAGCATAGAAGCTGAATACATCTCCATGTCTGCTTCTGGCTCAGGAGACTGATAAAAGACCAGATCCAGATGACCTGAGAGTTCTGCTAGGTCTACACTGGGTCAAGAGGTCTCTGTAAAGACCCTGTTATGAAGTAGATTAAGGTGAGAGTCTGGACCAGTTTTTCCAGCTCCTGCTGAGGCAGATCAGATCTTTTACCCTTCATGTATTCTAAAGGGGACCCCAGGGACAACCATCTCATCTTCCTCAGCTTCCAAAAGCTCAAGGGGTTCAACTGGATCATCATTTCATCCTACAACTATTACCAGCAATCAGTATCTGTTGTTCACAAAGTAAAAATGGAGTTCTTTTTTATGAAGAAATATAATTATTCCCTCCAAATGAATATTTAAAAGTCGCTGCTTTCTTACCTCTGCTGGATTATGCAGACTTGTTATTTTAAATTGTCTGTGATCAGTATCTCAAGAAGCTGCACCGTTGTGCTTTACGTTTCACTGCAGACTGTGGAAAAAGGTACAAATAGCCTTCGTTCTACCCGTTCTTCACATGGACTGATTTTCATCCATAAAACTCCTGTTTTATGAAGCCAGAATCAGCAAGACCCCTGCTCGCGTTCTGGTCCACAGATGGTGGTCCTGAGCCTGAGAACAGAACTTCAGGAAAAAGCTTCTTCCATTGTTTCCCCACTTAGAATAACGCACAAAAAAACAGATCTCTGAGGGGGAGTTTAAGTTGATTTTAAGGGCCTGACATGAAAACTTTTAAATTTTATTTGCATAATCCATCCATCTGCCTGACGTTGGCTGATGCTAGTTGTATTTGATAGTTGTGGTATGTTATGAACTTACTTAGCCAGGACACTCTTGGAAACAAAATGTTTAATCTTAGAGATTTTTAATCTGATAGAATAAAGGAGAAAATGAAAATGAACAGCTCAGATTGTGCCTTAACTGGAGGTAAAGTCATAAATCATAGGATTTGCAGGGCCTAAGGCCGAGAATATGCTTACGTTTACGGATGGCTTGCATATCTTGTTTGTTTATGTACATTCTCAGAAAGGAGAGCAATGTGTTTACAGGGTACAGAAAGCCAGTAATCAGAAGGTGCAGTGCCATCCATCCATCCATCTTCTGCTGCTTATCTGGGGTCGAGTCGCGAAGGGCAGCAGCCTAAGCAGCGAAGCCCAGACTTGCCTCTCCCCAGCCACATTTGCCAACTCCCAAGTTGTTCCCAGGCCAGCCGAGTGATATAATCCCTCCAAACTGTCCTGGGTCTCCTCCTGGAGGGACATGCCCAGAACACAGGTGTCCAGGAGGCATCCTGACCAGATGCACCTCCTCTCGATGCGGAGGAGCAGCGGCTCTACTCTGATCTCCTCCCAGATGACCAAGCTCCTCACCCTATCTCTAAGGGCCTGTAAACAAGATCTCGTTCTTTCAGAGTTCAGAGTTCACAATCATCTTTATATGTTCGTTTAAGACAAAGGTTAATGGTGGTAATGCACAGCTAGAAACCACCCAACCTGCCCGAAACACTCACAGCCATTCTTCTAAACCATCTCTCCAACTGTTGTCCTTGTCTTCTTCTTCTATGGTTTGTTCCTCTCCAAGATTGGCTAATCTGATCAACACTGTCCCTGCAGTTTCCGGTGGTATAACTCTGTTTGCAGCATCAAGCAACAGACCTGTAAACTTCCCCAAAAAACAGAACAAATGACTGGCGTAAAGGAGGCTGGAGACAGATCATCTGTCATGGGCCTTTATCCTCAGCTAGTTGGCAACATCAACATACGGTTAAGAATCAGAAATATAGCCTTGTCTTAATGTGAACAATGTCTACGAAATGTCAGCAGGCTGCAACTGTGAATAACAACACATGTTCCAAAGCTCGTATCAGAACAAAGCAGATGTGACTATTTTACTTACTAACTGTGATTATTTAACACTGACTGGATTGTTATTCACATCTGTCTAATCTCCCCGTCATCATACCGAAAACCAGACTTCTTGGTTCTGTTCTGCTCTTTAGTTTATTTAGGCTTTATTCTACAGCTCTGTTTATGCTAATTAACACCTTTGCTCTGTGTTTCAGTTTTACTTGGCTAGTCAGCATAGTTTGTTGTCAAAGTCCCACCAGGCCAGTCCTGGTCAGTTTAGCACAGCCATTATATGAAACTTTTCTTTCTTTTTGCAGACACATCATGACTGAGCTAATCGAAACAGAGAGGATATATGTGGAGGAGCTGCAAAGCATCATGGAGGTACAGTTTGCTGGCTGGAATGTTTTTGTGTTTTTGCATCAGTGTAATGATGTGTTCATGTTTTACTCTGCAAACTGTCGAGATTACGAGGTTGGTTTGGTTTCTGGAGGTCGGCTATGGGACTCACATTTTGTTCTTTTATTTAAAAACTGATGCTGCAGTTTGAATTTATTATAAACTGCTCAAAACAATAAAGACAGGACTGAAATATCACATCTTAGAAAACTGATAACTGAAGTATACCAGATTAAAATCTGTATTAATTGCATAGTGAGAACTGAAAACAAATAAACGATCAATGGAAATAAAAATCCTGAACCCATGGAGGTCTGGATCCAGACTGAGAATTGAAGTGGAAAAGTCAGATCACAGTCTGGCCCAACTTCTGCACCAGAACCAGTTCACAACCAGGGAATCCACCATTAGCTATAAGAGCAACAACAAGAATACATTAAAGCTGAAGTAAAACTGGACTCTCCAGCATGACAATGATCCAGAACATGCCAGATTTTGATCCTACTCAGAGGCTGAAATGGGATGAACATGAAGAAACCCTGACAGCTGAATGAAACCAGTGTTGAGCAGTGGGTCAGACTCAAAGTGAGTCAGTCTGGTGGACGGAGGCAGGAATATCACTGGAGTTATTCCACCCAAAGAGGGGAAACTGGCTGTTAGAGGGAGGGGCATCCTTCCTTTTTCCTCACCTGGAATACTTTTGTTCCCTTGTTTGATGGGTAAAACCAGTTGTTCTTGTTCAGATTCAATCCCTTTCCTTTCTGATTATCTAACAGTGTAATAATTTATACACAAGACAGTGCTTCAGCTGCAGAGCAATAAACTACGACACTAATTTACTGCTAGGTTACTGTATCTGAACTGTATCTAATCTAGATTACCATCTAAAACGGTATGGATGAGGAATAAAAACCTGTTTCTCTCTAATTAACTGTGGTTTCTGGGTGTATTGGCTCATTTTCACGTCTCATCCGAATCTCCAGGGTTATTTTGCTGAGCTGAATAACTCAGAGCTCAGCCACCTCATCCCACCGTCACTGGAGAACAAAAGAGATGTGCTGTTTGGAAACCTGCCGGAGATTTACGAATTTCACAACAAGTAGGTAGAATGCCATATGACCATATGCTTTTTATTTATTTCTTGTCTGCTGACATCAGAACATGGAGGAGGATAAAGAGGAGAATATGCTGGAGTACTGCCACATCTCTGATGTTTAGTTTGTCTGTAGAGAGGACTTGTTTACAGCTTGGAAATCCAAAACTACTCAACAGAACATGGACAGAAATTAACAAAGGTTCATATGGAAATTTATTGTAATTTTACCAAAATGTAATTAAAAGAAACTGTTAAATTAAAGTTTAATGCTGTTGATTATCTTTATTTTACTGTTAAAATCTGTTTCACTAAATTTAGTCTGCATATATTTATTTGGTTGTGGCCTAGGTAGGTGGACTTAAGGACCCCAGTTCAAGATGAACCATGTCGACCCTTAACCTCCAACTGCTCCTTGTATGCTGGGATACCAGACATCCCACTGATCCCAGTTAGAATTAGAGACTGGGTTAAAAGTAGACAGTAAATTCACCATCTGGGATCAATAAAATATATTTAATATAAAATATTTCACTGGTGATATTTTGTGTTTACAGTGCATATGGAAATGCTGATAGCACTGATAATAATCTACTATAGAACTGCACAATAACCATAAATAATTACATTCAAGTGTAATTACTACATTTACTTTTTATATTTTTGCTGTTTTTGACCATATTTATCAGTCATTTTCTATCATACATGCTAATTTCATCAAACATTAAAATACAAAAGACAACAAAAGATCTTTCAGGATTTTGCTTTGTTTCTGTTCATTCACAGTATTTTTTTACAGTGTTGAGTCTGCTGCAGGTCTTGCAAAACTGTTTTCAACATGAACGTGCAGAGTGACTGAACTGCTGATGTTATGAATTGTAATTGGTTAACCCTTTAAAACTTGGAGAAACTGTATCAGATATGATACCCACAATATTAAAGAGTTAAATCAAAGGCGCTAACCTATTTTTGAAGTGTGGGTCATTGAGCCAGCAACAGAACTGCATTAAAGGGGATGATCAACACTTAGAACAGGTGATTTATAAGTCTGTAGTTTTCTATTAATTCTTTATTTTGTCCACGTCCAAGGCAAGATCATTCAGATTTACCCCTGAAGACCAGACTGACCAACATGGAGCAGGAATGTGAACTGAAAACATGAAGCAAGGAGGACACATGGCGTTGTGGTTTTATTTTTCCGTTTCATGAATTCTGTGCAGGACATTTCGAATGGAGCTGGAAAACTGTGCAGAGAAACCAGAACTGGTGGGAACCTGCTTTCTGAAAAGAGTAAGTTGCATTGAAGAAAAGGTAAAAAGTAGCAAAATAACCAAAGGCGGCCTTGTTTGTCAAGGTTTGTTACAATAAACACACTACATCAAAACTGAAGATATCCTTAAAATAAGACTACAGCACAAAACATGAGAAATCTAACTTCCACTGAGAAACATATATAAATATTACTCACTTAGAACTGATGTTTTATGTCTACATGAAAAAGAGTTCATACGTTTTCTACCAGATAAAGTTAGAAATCTTTAGACATCAATGAACTTTGGTATTTAAATGACTAAACAGGCTGTAAATGATTCAGTAGAAAGGTAATATGGGACATTAGCAGTTCCATAGGTAATGAATTTATTCCCAATTATTTAAAAAAATTAGGAAAATGTTAATTAGAATGTACACTGAAGCATTACTTTAAACATGGTTTAATATACCAAATTTTATATGTTTAGAGAGTCTAATTGATCACCTTTAAAACCAGGTATAAGTTGTAACTGCTTATGTTGGACGAGCAACACAGCTAAAAGAAATGATTTCACTTTCTGTCCATATGAAAAGTTTCATAAACAGATGGCTGAAGGCCTGATGTTGATGTTGACGTTTACATTGACGTTAATGTTTACGTTGACGTGGACATTGACATGACGTTGATGTTGACGTGGAGCTTGACATTGAAATTGATGTTGATGTTGATGTGGATGGTAATGTTGACTTTTACATAGACATTGACATCGATGTTGATGTTTGCATTGACGTGGACGTTGACGTGGACGTTGACATGGATGTGGACGTTGACATGGATGTGGACGTTGACATTGACGTTGACATGACCGTGGACGTTGGTGTGGACATTGACATAGACATGGACGTTGATGTGGACGTTGACATAGACGTGGACGTTGACGTGAACGTTGACATAGACGTGGACATTGACATGGAGGTGGACGTTGACATGGATGGGGACGTTGACATTGATGTTGACATGACCGTGGACGTTGACATGGAGGTGGACATTGACATGACCATGGACGTTGACATGGACGTGGACGTTGACATGGATGTGGACGTTGACATTGATATTGACATGACCGTGGACGTTGACATGGACGTGGACGTTGACATGGATATGGACGTTGACATTGATATTGACATGACCGTGGACGTTGACATGGAGGTGGACATTGACATGACCGTGAACGTTGACATGGACATGGACGTTGACATGGACATTGATGTGGACGTTGACATAGACGTGGACGTTGATGTTGATGAGGATGGTAATATTGACTTTGACATAGACGTTGACATAGACATTGACGTGGATGTTCATGTGGACATTGACTTTGACACTGATGTGGACGTTGACTTTGACATGAGTGCTTATGTGGATGTTTATGTGAACATGGACGTTGACGTGGATGTTGACGTGGTCGTTGACATGGAAGTGGACGTTGACGTGGATGTTTGCATCAACATGGACATTGGCGTGGATGTTTGCGTCAACATGGACATTGGCGTGGATGTTTGCGTCAACATGGACATTGACGTGGATGTTTGCGTCAACATGGACGTTGACATGGACGTTGTCATGGATGTTGGCATGGATGTTGGCATGGATGTTGGCGTGGATGTTTGCGTCAACATGGACGTTGACATGGATGTTTGCGTCAACATGGACGTTGACATGGACGTTGGCATGGATGTTGGCATGGATGTTGGCATGGACGTTTGCGTCAACATGGACGTTGACATGGATGTTTGCGTCAACATGGACGTTGACATGGACGTTGGCATGGATGTTTGCATCAACATGGACGTTGACATGGACGTTGGCATGGATGTTGGCATGGATGTTGGCATGGATGTTGGCGTGGATGTTTGCGTCAACATGGACTTTGACATGGATGTTTGCGTCAACATGGACGTTGACATGGACGTTGGCATGGATGTTGGCATGGATGTTGGCGTGGACGTTGACATGGATGTTGGCATGGATGTTGGCGTGGATGTTTGCGTCAACATGGACGTTGACATGGATGTTTGCGTCAACATGGACGTTGACATGGACGTTGGCATGGATGTTGGCGTGGACGTTTGCGTCAACATGGACGTTGACATGGATGTTTGCGTCAACATGGACGTTGACATGGACGTTGGCATGGATGTTGGCATGGATGTTGGCGTGGATGTTTGCGTCAACATGGACGTTGATAGGATGTTGGCGTGTACGTTGACATGGATGTTGGCGTGGATGTTGGTGTGGATGTTGGCATGGATGTTGGCGTGGATGTTGGCATGGATGTTGGTGTGGATATTTGCATCAACATGGACTTTGGCGTGGATGTTTGCATCAACATGGACATTGGCGTGGATGTTTGCGTCAACATGGACATTGACGTGGATGTTTGCATCAACATGGACGTTGACATGGACGTTGGCATGGATGTTGGCATGGATGTTGGCATGGATGTTTGCGTCAACATGGACGTTGACATGGATGTTTGCGTCAACATGGACGTTGACATGGACGTTGGCATGGATGTTGGCATGGATGTTGGCGTGGATGTTTGCGTCAACATGGACGTTGACATGGATGTTTGCGTGGACGTTGACATGGATGTTGGTGTGGATGTTGGCATGGATGTTGGCATGGATGTTGGCGTGGATGTTTGCGTCAACATGGACGTTGACATGGATGTTGGCGTGGACGTTGACATGGATGTTGGTGTGGATGTTGGCATGGATGTTGGCATGGATGTTGGCGTGGATGTTTGCGTCAACATGGACGTTGACATGGACGTTGACATGGACGTTGGCATGGATGTTGGCATGGATGTTGGCATGGATGTTTGCGTCAACATGGATGTTGACATGGATGTTGGCGTAAAGGATGTCTAAAGATGTTGGCGTGGACGTTGACATGGATGTTGGCATGGATGTTGGCGTGGATGTTTGCGTCAACATGGACGTTGACATGGACGTTGGCGTGGATGTTGGCGTGGATGTTTGCGTCAACATGGACGTTGACATGGACGTTGGCATGGATGTTGGCATGGATGTTGGCATGGATGTTTGCGTCAACATGGACGTTGACATGGATGTTGGCGTGGACGTTGACATGGACGTTGGTGTGGATGTTGGCATGGATGTTGGCATGGATGTTGGTGTGGATGTTGGCATGGATGTTGGCATGGATGTTGGTGTGGATGTTGGCATGGATGTTGGCATGGATGTTGGTGTGGATGTTGGCATGGATGTTGGCATGGATGTTGGCATGGATGTTGGCGTGGATGTTGGCGTGGATGTTTGCGTCAACATGGACGTTGACATGGATGTTGGCATGGATGTTGGCGTGGATGTTGGCATGGATGTTGGCGTGGATGTTTGCGTCAACATGGACGTTGACATGGACGTTGGCGTGGATGTTGGCGTGGATGTTTGCGTCAACATGGACGTTGACATGGACGTTGGCATGGATGTTGGCATGGATGTTGGCATGGATGTTTGCGTCAACATGGACGTTGACATGGATGTTGGCGTGGACGTTGACATGGACGTTGGTGTGGATGTTGGCATGGATGTTGGCATGGATGTTGGTGTGGATGTTGGCATGGATGTTGGCATGGATGTTGGTGTGGATGTTGGCATGGATGTTGGCATGGATGTTGGTGTGGATGTTGGCATGGATGTTGGCATGGATGTTGGCATGGATGTTGGCGTGGATGTTGGCGTGGATGTTTGCGTCAACATGGACGTTGACATGGATGTTGGCATGGATGTTGGCGTGGATGTTGGCATGGATGTTGGCGTGGATGTTTGCGTCAACATGGACGTTGACATGGACATTGTTGTGTGTTGTTGTGTTTCAGAAAGAAGAACTCCAAGTGTATGAAAAATATTGCCAAAACAAGCCTCGCTCAGAAGTGCTGTGGAGACAGTGTGGAGACAGCCTTTTCTTTCAGGTGAGACACGTTCCCAGGACTTGCTGCTCGTGTCGTGTCTCTGACTCGACTTCAACACGTTGAAACAAATTGTTAGCTAGAAGATTTTTTCTTTGTTCTCACAGGAATGTCAGAAGAAACTGGACCATAAACTGTCTCTGGATGCCTACTTGTTGAAGCCTGTTCAGAGAATCACCAAATACCAACTCATGTTGAAGGTGCACACACACACACACACACCAACACACACACTATGGTGTATTTCTTATCTTTAAGCAAGAATGTAAGTGTTTGATTTGAGAGCAAATTTAACGTTTTTCCTTCCAAACTTCCTTTCTAAACTCGTCTCCTCTCAAGTTTAGTCTTTCAGAATCATCTGATAAGAATCATTTAACAGAGAGGATGCGACCCGATGTTTTTAACACCTTTTCCCCTTTCTTTTGTCTTGTTTTTGTTCTTCACATCATCTGATGCTGCTTGTTTCTAACCCACTCTTTCCTGCTGAATAGGAGATGTTGAAATGCAGTAAGGGAGAAGGGATGGCCGAGCTGGAGGAGGCTTTAGGCACCATGCTGAACATCATCAAGTCTGTCAATGACTCCATGCATCAAATAGCCATCACTGGTTTTGAGGTAAGCAGGCAGAATGGATCCATACAACACTGTTATAATGAGGAGGAGGCAGGTATTTATTATTTACTTACTGCTTAACTCTTGTTCCCTCCAAAAGTTCAGACTCTTGTCACCACCAAATCACCATTACTTCATAGATGACTGAGAAAGTTTTGTATGTTTTTAATAAATATTTAATCCCTAAAATGATTCTGTGATGGACGGGTGACCTGTCCAGGGTGTACCCTGCCTCTCGCCCGAAGGCTGCTGGGATAGGCTCCAGCTTCCCCTTTATTAAGTGATTTTAGAAAATGAATGAATGAATTAAAATTATTAGTATAGCATTTAAAGGATTAAAAGTCTTAAAATGATTGAATGTTTGGTGTTTTTCAGCAGTTCTGAAAGTGTCCAAGTGATTTAAAATAATAATACTGTATATTTCTACCACAAGAGTCCCCAGAAGGAGTTTCTGATACCTCAAAAAATATTAAAAATGGAATTAATAAATACGGTTTTTAATCTCAGACACATTCACGTGTCTATTCACCACCAATTTTTATATGGAAAATAATTCACATTTTGTGTTGAATTATGTCGTCATTTAAATCGAACTGCCACTGAAAGAGTTAAAATCCTACAAATGACAGAATAATTGATATTTTTGAGCAGGACAGATGTTGTTTAGATTGTCTATGGGACAAAAAGCAGATAAAGTATTGATATATGATGACTTCATGGTAGTTTTTGAGCATAGGGACTGTTTTTGGCCATCACCAGAGTAAAAAAAAAAAAAAAAGAGACATGAGACAGAAAAATGTTAGATTTTAAAATTTTGTCTAAAAAAAGAGTTTTTAGACGAAGCAACACAAAGAAAAGACTTTAGTGGACGTTGTTCTTGTTTCCAGGGTAACCTGAGCGAACTGGGGAAGCTGCTGATGCAGGGATCCTTCAACGTCTGGACTGACCACAAGAAAGGCCACAGCAAGGTACAGCCTCTCACACACACACACACACACACACACACACACACACACACACACGCTGCTGTAAACGCCTGACAGGTGATGTGATTGCAGGTAAAGGACCTGGCCAGGTTCAAGCCCATGCAGAGGCACCTGTTTCTGTACGACAAGATGCTGCTGTTCTGTAAGAAACGGGAGGAAACCACAGAGGGTCACGAGAAGACGCCCACCTACAGCTTCAAACACTCGCTGAAGGTCCGACACAAGTCCAACACGTCCAGTCGCCTGGCTATGACGAAACATGAAGATAGTTAATGACATGACTAAATGATCTATTTTCACTTTAGAAATCACTTCATGGTGACAAATATAAAACAGTAAATCCAGCCGAGATCCAGCGATGCTAAACTGTGAAACAGAAGATGAAGAGTTTCAATACAAAACCAGGTCATAATGTCTGTAATGTCCCTAGTGTTAGCATCATGGATTACTTCATTTAGAGAGTTTTGTTCAGTCCCAACCTGCAAACAGCTCTGATATCTCTGAGGAGATTATTCCTGCCTGCAGGAGTTCATCTTTTATCTGAACTGTTTCTATCAGAGCATCTCTGGTTCAGACTGAATTCAGGGGTTCTAGTAAGATGTGAAGCACTTACCAGGACACTTACTGGCCGCCTCATGTTTACTGGCTCCCAGTGACCCTCGACCTTTTCTGTCCAGATGAGCGCTGTGGGGATAACGGAGAATGTCAAAGGGGACAACAAAAAGTTTGAGGTGTGGTACAACGCCAGAGAAGAAGTTTACATCATCCAGGTACGTTTCTTTCACCTGAAGGTCAAACTTTTTACACATCAGGGTTTGGAGAAAACAGAAAACAAACTTACTGGTTCCATCATGTCTGAATTTCTTTTGCTTTACAAAGAGCCCGTCTGGGCCGCGTGGTGACGAGCACTGGCTCCGCACCACAGGAAGGTTTAGCCTCATTCAGAGCCTTTCTGTGTGCATGTAGTCTTTTTCTGTCAGGATCCACCAGTTTCTTCCGTTTCCAACGTGTTTTTTCTTCCCCTGTACGGAGGAAGCTGCGTTGGCCGGTCACAGCTCAGTCAATTCACTAGTGGCCTCTCAGCTCCTGTAATACCAGAGGTCTCGTTTATAAAACATTGCACAGAATCTTTACTAAAAGTGTTTGTAAGCTGGAAATGTCGTATGCAAGCTAAAATCCAGACCTATAAAACCATGCACACGCACGCCACAAGCAGTTTTTCCTTTATAAATCCCACCTGCACCTCAATGTCTGCATACAAGGTTTCTCCTTACGTTCTATCCTCTACACGCTCACATTCAACCATAAATGGTCGATGCAAAGCACCGCATGAATAGCAACGTGTATTTAAATAAGCAGCTGATCATTGATTATCACGGTGGGTTCATGGTTTCCAAGAGTTGTGTTGTGGAGAGTAGACTACCAAAAGGAAGTTTTGTGAGTAGACAATCAGGAGTGAGAAGGATGCCATGTCTCAGTGCTGGTTGTTCTTCACACCACTTGCCCTGACGATCTTGCACAGCTTCCTAGAATGATATAAGAGTCGCCCCACCAGTGAGAAGTCAGCTGGGCACTGACATGTCACTCTTCTGCAGAACCACTGACCCCAGCAGAGATTCTCTGATGTAACATTAAATTAAAAAGAGCCAAAAACTTGAAACAGGACCTGAGAGATTCACCTGGACCTTCAGCTGATCCACCCGTTCACCTCAGCCTCATCAGGAATGTTCTCCATTGAAGGTGGCTGTTCTGAGTATAACAGTATAACCAGGTCTAACAAAGTAGCAAATCCTCCACAGATGGGATTACCAAGGGAGTGTGGGATCATCTGGACAGAGAATGGAGAAATATCCACAAATATCCAAAGAAGAGCTTTGCAAAGTCCTTCAAGGATCCTGGAGAACAGTTCCTGAAGACTAGATAAGGCTCTCTAAAAGGGTTTAGACTGGGATTACTATATGCACTCATAACAAATATAGACTGCTGAGTAGAGTTAGGAAGAACCGTTTTTGCCTCCAAATCAGAGACCATGGTCCTCAGCCGGAATAGGGTGGATTGCCCTCTCCGGGTCGGGAGTCAGGTCCTGCCTCAAGTGGAGGAGTTTAAATATCTCGGGGTCTTGTTCACGAGTGAGGGAAGGATGGAGCGTGAGATGGACAGACGGATCGGTGCGGCGTCTGCAGTAATGCGGACTCTGCGCCGGTCTGTCGTGGTGAAGAAGGAGCTGAGCCAGAAGGCGAAGCTCTCGATTTACCAGTCGATCTACGTTCCTACCCTCATCTATGGTCATGAGCTGTGGGTCGTGACCGAAAGAAGGAGATCTCGTATACAGGCGGCTGAAATGAGTTTCCTCCGCAGGGTGGCCGGGCTCTCCCTTAGAGATAGGGTGAGGAGCTCGGTCATCCGGGAGGAGATCAGAGTAGAGCCGCTGCTCCTCCGCATCGAGAGGAACCAGTTGAGGTGGCTCGGGCATCTGGTCAGGATGCCTCCTGGACCTCCCTGGTGAGGTGTTCCAGGCACGTCCCTCTGGGAGGAGACCCCGGGGAAGACCCAGGACACGCTGGAGGGATTATATCTCTCAGCTGGCCTGGGAACGCCTCGGGATCCCCCCCGCAGAGTTGGCAAATGTGGCTGGGGAGAGGGAAGTCTGGGCTTCCCTGCTTAGGCTGCTGCCCCCGCGACCCGACCCCGGATAAGCGGTAGAAGATGGATGGATGGATGGATGTTTTTGCCTTAATGAGCTGGATTTCTGTTGATTTGTTACCAGATGTTTTAAGTCCCATATAAATGTGAGGAAGTGAGCGGGGGCAGAAAGTTGTAGTTTACTCAGTATGTCAGTAAAATGTATTTCTAGCTGCACATCACTCATTAATATATTTATCATTATAAGACGATAGTGTTTTCAGTTTCCTCTGTCAGATTGAGCCACTAGAAGAAAGATCTTCTATTAAACATCAAAGATCTTAAAGAGGTGCTATGATGGTATTTGGAGTTGTCTGAGCTTTCTACAGTGTTACAGTGTTGAATCCTCATCAGACATGTGAACGGCACTGTTTTTTATCACCTAAACGCATGTTTGAGTTTGAGTTTGAGTTCCAGCACACGCTCTCCGTTCGGTTTCCATGGCGATGAAAAACGCGTAGTTTCAGAGTTTTTTCTACTTGGAAATGCTTGTGACGTCCCGGGGGATAAGGTTCGGTGATTGGTTACCTTCTACTGGTTAACAAGGGCATGTACAAATACATCAGGCGGGTGGAAAACGTGGGATAAAGTTATTTCCAACGATGGCTGGTGAGTTTACCAAAGAGAGACATCCTGCTGCATTCGTTGCTGTGGGTTGCTGTTTTCCACTTCGTTTTCAGGCTCTGATTCAGGTTCCAACATGTAGGGCTGGATGCTATGTGTTGACATTGTAGTTTGTTTTTTTTATTGAGTTCATATGAGCCTAATCCTTCTGTTTATGAGATGTTACAATGACGGTGAAAGCAGGTGCGGTGCGCGCTCCCGATGTAGTGCAGTGGCGGGAGGCGGGGCTTAATGCGGAAGAGTCTCAATCCACTCGTTTTGCCCGCAGGCTGATCTGACAGCCTACGGAGAGGGTCGGTCTGAAGTTAATAAAGCCATTTTGTCAGGTTCAGCTCAGGCAGTGTACCCAAATGCAGGACTTCAGAGACTCTAGAAGTTTCCGACTCGATTTATTCTTCCAGTCATATAAAAGGCAGGAATACACGATCTCACATGAGATGGTTGGCAACGATCTGACACTGGCAGATGACAAGCACACAGACTAAATACAGACAAAGAGGAAATGAATACCAGGTGAAATCAATCTGGGCTGGAACAAAACACAAAGGCAGGAAGGACAAGGCACATGAAATGAGAAGACTTCAAAATAAAATACAAATCCAAAACAGGAAGCAGACTAAACAGAAAACCTAACAGATATGACAGGACACAACACATTTGTGACAATAACTCAATCAATCCCAGCCCTTCTGCTCTCAGAAATAAAAATAAATTAGCCTGAAATGCACACAATAGTTCCACTTTAATGCACAATAAGATCCTAATTGCCAAACACAGCATTTGATTGGCTGCATGTGTGGAAGTGACGTCCAGTCCCATTGTTGTTGAACTGACCCAGTGGGAGGGAAACTTGTGATCAACCTACTTCAGATGCAGGTTAACAGCTGGTGCAAACTGACGCTTTCTGGCAAAAATGCATTAAATATGAAAATAAATCCAAGTAGATTCAAGGTGAAGTATATTCATCTGGAAGAATCTTTTATTCTGCATTTCTGCTGGCATCTGAAAAATGAAGTAAATGGAAAAATTCTTTTTAATCTAGAGGAAAACTATTCATATAAAAAGTATTATATTATAGAAATAATGTATCTTACCTACAGTATGTCCAAGTATATAAAATAATTGATATACATCACATGACACATTTTTTAAATGATTCATTAATGTAATGAATGAAAATAAACGTTATAGGCAAGGATCCTGCAGGTTTCTCGACTCTTACAGTCTGGAATTATCAGACCTGTGCAGAAGCAGGATTTCTGGCGTGCAGTATTTATGTGTTTCTATCCAAATATAACAAAAACATCTTTTTTTTTCAGTCCTGCTCTTGAGGGCAGCATTGCACCATGCTGCCTTCTCGACAGACGCTTTCTCCCTTGCATATTTATGTGTGTGTGTGTGTGGTATATATGTTTATACTTGTGCTCATGTCCTTCGCAGGCTCCCTCCATAGATGTGAAAAACATGTGGGTGTCAGAGATCCGTAAAGTTCTCACCGGCCAGTTACAAGCCTGCAGAGGTGCGTGCAAACACCTTTCTATCTCAGAATGTCTCTTTTCTGATGAACTTGTTATTATTTTAATCACACAATGTTGGTGACGTGAACAGTTGTGTAAGAGCTAATCATTACCAGCAGCTAACAGCTTGTTCAGCCTGGGGAGTGCATGGCTGCATTTACCTTGTTGAGCAGCTGGTGAACCACTGGCTGCTGCAGCGTGATGCTGGGCCCTGTCCATCTGTCCGGCAGCACCAGCTGGTAGATCAGGGGATCTAACTTCTTATTTCTTTCATTCCCAACAGTGAAGGGTACATATCCATCCTGCATCGTGTTCTTTCTGCTTAAAATGCTAAGTTATTTTGTAAATCTGTTCTTTTTCGTACTTTGGGTGGTGATAACACATTATTTTGACCCTGCAGATGGCATGGAGCCTTTAAATGTTAGTTCCAGCTCTGACCTCTGTAGTCTGAATAAAGCAGAAAACAGTCCATTTGGTCTCGTGTCAATAAAACGTGTCCTCAACCTCCCAGCCAGTGGAAATGAATGAAAAATGAGCCTTGATTTCTGCTCGGATATTTTTAAATAGCAACTTTTGTAGCAATATTTTTCCTTGTGATATTATTTAGATTTACATGCAGACGTGTTTTACATGAGGAACTAATGTTTGCACACACCCTGCTGTAAAAAGCATTTATCCAGCTGGTTTTCTGGAAGGTTGCTGTTGTTGCTTTTACCTAATCAGACCCAAGAACAGCAAGCAGATTAGAAACACTTCATTTAAAGACATTTTCATCAGCTGCAGATCTATTTTGATTAAAAGTCAAATAAAAAGTCTCTTTTGGTTTTACAGAAGCCAGCCAGCTCATCAGGGCGCCTATAAGGTGAGACACTGGCATATTACACAAAATACTAAAATTCCTGTCAGTTTTTATCATTTTATAATCAGGAAAAGGGAAGAATGAGAACAAAGATGGTTAAAACATGAAGCTGACTGATGTCCAGCTTGAACCACTCTTGTGTTCCTTCAGTGACTGAAACGTCCTCCTTCATCTGCAGGAATGTAAACAAGATGGCACTGAGACAGTCTGATTCTTCCAGCCCAGAGTCCGGTTTCAGGAGGACCATTTCCGGCCAGAAGAGAGGTAAACAAAGCTCTTCAACCTGAGCCGTTAAAGGCCGAGTGAAACAACAGAAACGTGGACTCTGTCTTCTTCTACAGTGTTTACCTCCCATTCAGTCAGTTACTCTGCAACTTGTTTCCATACAGTGATTACACTTCACCATCCTCGCCTTACATCATCTGGTGATCAAACAGGGCTCTCCTAACATGATGCACAGGAAGACGTTGCTGCCAGCAGCCTGAGATATTGGTTTCTTTGTAACTGAATCATATAGAAGTCCTGCAACACACAGCCATGTGAAGGAGAAAGTAGACTCTCCTGCAGCTCTAATGAGGAGGATAAGCAGCAGTCAGGTTTGTGAGCTCCTGTCTGTTTGCAGCTCTGCAGCATTCATGCCATGGAGGAAAGACATCAGATCTTAGAGAAGCATCTGTTGCTGCCCATCAGTCTGAGGGGGACGGACTGATAGGGATATTTTATCCCCATATTTCCCATCCGCCTTCGCCGATGTTCATTACGGGCCGATGATTTCTTGAGTTAATATTTGGAGCTGAAAGTTTTTCTCCTTCAATTTACATCATAGAAATGACACAATCATAACAAACTATTTTAGTTTCATTAAAAAAAGAAATACACTTATTGAACTTAAACAAATTTTACCAAACAGCAAAGAGGCAGAAAGGTGAAGTAGAAGTTATGTTGCATCCAGCAGCATTTAACGACTTCATCTTTGTTCAACTTTATTTAACATACAAACATACAAATAAAACTGAGTCCATAAATAACATACACATTGTTATTAAATAATAAATTAAAAACATGATAGGATTGCAGAAGAACAAAGAAGAAGAAGCATGGCATAATACAGCTATACTATACTTCACTCGAGTCCTTTAATGCTGAAGTTTTAGTTCTTTTAACTTACATAATTACTTGTTGTCCAAATGACTTTCCTAAAGTAAATAAAGTACAAACAACAAACATCTTAAAAGTAATTGTGCATGATATGTGCATTTTCCCAGTTTCCATGCTCTTTATGCCACACACCCTCCAGCCTCTTCGTAGGAGGAGCAGCTGATGATGGAGGAAACAGTTTTCCTCCCATCAGGCTGGACCGACTCCTGTATGTGATGATCCAACTGTGGCGTAAACTGCAGCTTCTCATCAGTCTGGTCTGAAGTCGCTCCGTGTGTGTGTGTGTGTGTGTGGGGGGGGGGGGGGGGGGGGGCTGCTTGCTGAACAAACAACCCTGCAGGTCACTGGGAAGATGATGTATGATTACATCTAAAGAATCTGCATCTTGAAGGGGTTCAGTGAAATATCAAAATGACTGTTTATGTGACAGCGAAGTAAACAGGTTTTATTTCTCACCACCTCTAGCTGTAAACACCTGTTAGTGGCCGTGTTGGGATCTCTGAGGCGTGCAGGCTGAACTGTGGTTGTGGTGAAGTTGTGCTGAGCAGAAGCTGCATGAGGAGCAATGCTGCCTGGATGCTAGCTGTGTCTGCCTGATGATGGTTAGCTTCAGCTAAATTCTGCAGTCCCCATCGCAGGTCACTCCTCTTCACACGTCGGAGCAGAGAAGCAGGCTGTTTATTACAAACTATAAAATGATCCAAGTCTGAACTTTATAGGACCGTCTGACCCTCCTGAAGAGGCTCATTATTACGTTTCCTCAGACGCATGAGGTCATGTGACTTTATATATATTTCTTTCTGCTGTATCTTTTTCCTGTTGTCTCTGCATAGTAACAACAAACTGAAGTCCTTCACCACCCACAGGGTGAAGGACTGTAAAACAATCAGGAGAGATCTCGGTGCATGAAGGCTGATATGTGGCCCTTACCTTCCGACTGGATCAGGAATCACCATTAATACTGAAGCTACGTGAGCATGAAGCTGGATATTAACCGTGCAGCGAAATGCCAACCTGGACATTTGTGTTCTCAGGTCAATGATAAGAAGCCCTGAGGAATGTTGTCAGCATAAACCAGAATGTGTGGAGGCATGAGGAGATGTCATTGCTCCTTACATGGATGTTGTGCACGTGTGTGCCGTGGAACATGTTAAAAACATTTCTTACATCAAAGTGTTCACATGGCCTTCACATGATAGAAAGAACATGTAAAGAGAAATGCAGAGAAATGGTCTGAGATCTGGTCTGGAATCTGGTCTGGATCTGGTCCTAAATCTGGTCTGGAATCTGGTCTGGACTGTGGTCTGGATTATGGTCTGGATTATGGTATGGATTGTGGTCTGGATTATGGTCTGGATTATGGTCTGGAATCTGGTCTGGATTATGGTCTGGATTATCATCTGGACTCTGGTCTGGAATCTGGTCTGGATTCTGGTCTGGATTATGGTCTGGATTATCATCTGGACTCTGGTCTGGAATCTGGTCTGGACTCTGGTCTAGATTGTGGTCTAGAATCTGGTCTGGATTCTGGTCTGGATTATGGTCTGGACTCTGGTCTGGACTCTGGTCTGGATTCTGGTCTAGAATCTAGTCTGGATTATCGTCTGGACTCTGGTCTGGAATCTGGTCTGGAATCTGGTCTGGATTCTGGTCTGGATTATGGTCTGGATTATCATCTGGACTCTGGTCTGGAATCTGGTCTGGACTCTGGTCTAGATTGTGGTCTAGAATCTGGTCTGGATTCTGGTCTGGATTATGGTCTGGACTCTGGTCTGGACTCTGGTCTGGATTCTGGTCTAGAATCTAGTCTGGATTCTGGTCTGGATTATCGTCTGGACTCTGGTCTGGAATCTGGTCTGGATTCTGGTCTGGATTATGGTCTAGACTCTGGTCTAGATTGTGGTCTAGAATCTGGTCTGGACTCTGGTCTGGATTGTGGTCTAGACTCTGGTCTAGATTGTGGTCTGGATTATGGTCTTTAAGGCAAATTCTGTTTATTTGCTCTGAACTTGGACACAGTGAGTCTGTTGGAACGCAGTCGTCTGGTGACACAGACACATAAAGCTGAGTATCGTCTGCATAACTGTGAAGATCGATGTTAAAGTTCTGCAGTTTTTGACCCAAAGGAAGGAAACAAGCTGAACAGAAGAGGTCTGAGGACCGACCCCTGAGGGACTCCACAAATCACTCGCTCAGATTCAAAGCTTCCAATGAAAACTAAACAACTCCAGCATTTTAAACAGAACCTGAACCAGTTAAGGAGCGCTCCAGATGTTCAACTCAGTTTTCCGGCTTGTGCAACAGGATTCCATGATCTGCAGCATCAAACACAGAAACCAGGACTGAAGCCTGTTCCATCCTCCACGAGACGCAAGAACTGAGTTCTTGTTCTCGAGGCTGCAAGAACAAGAAAAAATGTCTTGTTCGGCAGTCCATACATACTCCACGAGAAGCACGTCTGCAGTGGGGAGGGATCACTGCGGGGGGCGATGTCTGCTTTTATGCGCGATTAACCCGGCTGTTACCTCCGCCGAGAAGGTTGTTTTCCCCGGCGTCTTTTTGCTCAAGATAACTTAAAAGGTTACGGAGGGATTTTATAAATATTTCAAGAGTTGTTGCAAATGTAAAAATGAAGAACTGATTAAATTCTGGTGGTGATCCGGATCCCCGTTTGGATCCAGGAATGTTTTAAAGATTCTTAAACATTGTGCTTGGTGGAGGTTTCCGCTCTCCGAGTTTCTAGTTTCATAATTAACGAGCAACTTCGTCCGCGGCAGGGCGGGTCGTGCACGCGGCAGGGCGGGTCGTGCACGCGGCAGGGTCTGAGTGTTTTATTGCCACATGTAAAAATGTTCGTACTTTCTCACCACCTCGATCAGCTGTTTTATAAAAACAATCCGTTTTGCCGGCAACAGTAAAAACGCGGAAGCAGCAACTCCGCTTCATGCTTTCTCCGTGTTAACGACGCCCACCTCCAATGTTCGACCAATCACACGATACTTCTCGCAGAAAAAAGTTCTGCCAGCCCGATGTGTCAAGAACTGTCCTCAAACACGTCCGCGAGAACAAAATGACGTCATTTTCTTCTCGGAGCCTTGAGAACAAGAACAAAGTTCTCGCTTCTCGTGGAGGATGTAACAGGCTTGATACACGGCCAGAATCTGCGTTCAGCCTGGTGTCATATAAAGTGTCAGCCTCCCTGGGAGGCTGCTGGTGCTTTCACTAGGCTTCAGGAGTCTTTCTGCATGGTTTAAACAGCTTCTTATAGTCAGAGTTTGTGCTTGACTGGTCTGCAGTCCAGATCTGCTCCTGTTGGCAGGTCATGAAGAAGTCGGTCACACAACACAACTTCCTGCAACTGTCAGCGTTGTTAATTCCCAAATAATTTAACAGGAATTGTGGTGGTAAACATGGAAGATGTCATGATTTGATTGTTTTCTGCAGACAAAAGATGCCTGATATGATTTCCTTTGTTTAGCTGCAGTTTAATGGAGCTTTATGAGAACATTTTCTTGGAAGTGGGGTTTGTAGAACATGTGGAGACTGTTTCTGCTGGCGGCTTAGGGTTAATGAAACCCTGCAACATTTCCTGCAACACTCAAAGCCCAACCCTTTTCTCTTTTCCCTGCTGCTGCTGCATCTTCTGCTCCACCTTTCCTTGCGGCTCAGTCGATGCTTCAGGCAACTCTGCGGCTAATGCTAGGAAGCATTTTACCTTACAAGGGCTTTCTAACAGGAGGAGTCTTCCAGCAGGTAACACACCTCACAAGATCTCTCATCCAGTCTCTCTTATCATCACCATCATTTTAAACACCATCCTGCTCTCTTGTTGTCTCTGTCTGCTTGTCCTCATGGTTGTCGTTGGAACCATCTTCTCCACCTAGTTCCACCCATCTGACATTTCAACCAGACAGGAGCTTTAGTCGGGCGTTGGATAAGCTGGTGTACAGAAAAACTCTCTAAATGTCACCCTGCAACATTAAAACTTATCGATAGTGTTGAATATTGAACGGTGTCATTGAGAGGAGGTTGTGGCCTTAACACTTAAATCCCTGCCAGTAAATGTTGTTTGCATAATATTCTGCAGGATTAAAGTTATGGCTGACAACAACTGGGATCTGTTAAGGATCAACATTTATAACCAAGGTCCTTCTGTATGCTGTTGCGATATGACACATAAACTCACCGTCCGCTTTATCACTGTCACCTGTTTAACTTCCTGTTAACACAAGTATCTAATCAGCCAATCACATGACAGCAACATCTAGTCATGTAGACATGGTGAAGACGACTTGTTGGAGTTCAAACTGAGCATCAGAATGAGGAAGAAAGGAGATTTACATGACTTTGAACGCAGCATGGTTGTTGGTCTGAGTGTTTACTGGGATTTTCACACACAACCATCTCTAGTGTTTCCTGAGAAGGTCTGAAAAGAGAAAATATCCAGCGAGCAGCAGTTGTCTGGACCAGAATGTCTGGTTGATGTCAGAGGAGAATGGACAGACTGGTTGGAGACAACAGGAAGTCCAGTAAGCACTGGTTCCAACCAAGATCTGCAGAACATCATCTCTGAACACACAACACGTCCAGCCTGGAAGCAGATGGTCTCCAGCAGCAGAAGACCACAGCGGGTTCCCTCCTGTCAGTAAGAACAGGAAACTGAGGCTACAATTCCCACAGACTCACCAGAACTGGACAATAGAAGATGGAGAAACGTTGCTGGTCTGATGAGTCTCCAGTTCAGCTCCACATTCACATGGTAGGATCAGAATCTGCTGGAAACATCATGACAACATGGATCCATCCTGCCGTCAGGATCACCGCTTCAGGCTGCTGCTGGTGGAATGGTGGGGGGAGGTTTTCTGGTCCCACTTTGGTCCCCTTAGTACCAACATGACCTGGTTTAACCTCCACAGCCTACCTGAGTCCTGCTGCTGACCATGTCCATCCCTTTCTGAGCACAGTGTAGCACCTTCTGATGGATGCATTTGTTAATCTGTGAATCTTCACCTTGTCTTGACTTCATCGTTGACTTCATATGATGCGTCCTCGTGTGTCTTCATGCATTCTTTGGCATCCTCTTCATCACATCGTGGGTTGTATCAGTGGAAATCTTCCTCATTCTTGGTTTTTCAGCCATTTCACTGAAGTGTTGATGAGTCTTAAACCTGCTCAGAGTAAATAATAACTTCTTTTTGTCCGTTGTGACGTCTCCCTGCTTTTTATTTCTCTTCCTTCTGCTCTGCCTCTTGGCTTTTTCTCTTCCTTGCCTTTGCTTCATTTTCTCCTCACTGCCTACCTTTCCATGTCCTTCTCCATGTCTGTTCTTCTCTGGCTGAAGATCCTGCTGCTAAGGAGGCAGACATTCCCCGCCGCTTCTCTCTTACCTCCTCTCTCGCCTCCTCATCCTCCTTCGCCACACGACGCACAAAAGGTATCCAGTCATCCTAGACGCTGTGATTTCTTCCTTTTTCTACTTGTTAGTTCTTGTTCATGTTTGTTGCTGATTTGTGTATTTGCAGATAAAATTCACCCAGTCCCCTTTTAGGAAACATACAGAGTTATAAAAGACTTGGCATGTTTTCATATTCTGACAATGTTTCTCCTCTGAGGAGGAGGATTTTTGCCAGAAAAGAGCTGGACTGTGTTTCTGCAACCAGTTTTTGAGCCTCCACTAAGAGAGTTGGACTGGAACCAGTTTGGAGGCTGGACAGTTGTTCAACTGAGCAGCATCTCACACTGAGATCATCTGTCTAAAACTCTGAACTCTTAGAGTAGCAGTGATGGATGTTTCTGGATGATATGATGTCCTTTCTGTCGGTGTCCAGGTCTTTCTGCTAGCATTAAGAACAAGAGACAGGGGATAAGGAGTGATCCCACTCCATTCGGTTATGAAGGTACATGAAAGAATGATTGTTTAACTGCTTGTGTTTTTACTTTTTGGTTACATCTTATTTCTGAACGAGGTAACTTTAGTTGTTTTAGTTTTGCTTGTTTCAGGGGGTAGTTTTGTGATTTTTGGTGTTTTTTACACTGCATGGGCATTGAATGAAGGAAGTACATGATTAGATCGTTGTTGCATGCGTGTATTTTGTCGTTGTTGATTTCTGCATGAACTCTTGGAGAAAGTGCATCCAGTCTTTCAGCCCTAGGCTCAGCTTTTTTTTTATACAAGTTGTGTATCCATACACGTTTGGTGTAAAGTTTTCGATTCCCTCCAGATACTTTGCGTGGTGCATCTACAGCCCGGAAACGTGAGAGCATGACCTGCAGCTCTGCTGCTGGCGGCACCACAGCTGTCCCCAGATCCACGTCCCAGCCAGGTAACTACAGAGGACGGTGTTGTTTGTCAGCGGTTTCTGGGAGAAACTGTTTAAATATTTGTGTTGATAGAGGAATTGGACCAGGACATGAGGTTTATTGTTCTCGTCATGCTTTCAAAGCAGAGTTCCAGATACAGATCCATAGCAGCACCTGTTTCCTAGAATCACAGAAAAATGATAAAGTCAAATAATAATAAAATTCTAAAGTTAATTTTGGGTTAACAGCACTACCAAACACTAATATTACCAACACCCCAACAAACCAGAACCATTCTGACGTTGACAGAGTGGCATTCAACAGAAGCTCATAAAGCTGTCAGTCAAAGTGAAGGATGACACGTCTCATCCGTGATTGGCTGGAAATTAGGGAGGCAGTTATCATCCTTTCATCTGTTTATGTAGAAAGAGGATGGAGACGATTCTGCAGCTGTATTAACCAGAAAGCTGTACAGCGAAGTGTGATTAAAACACCCCGGATATCTGGGCCATTCAAGGTCTGGATACGCGGCGCCATGCAGCTGATCAACTCGTTTATCCAACTCAGGGTTTTCCATCTTGATCAGAGCATGTTCACATTCTGACATGGAGAAACCCTGCAGAACAACTGCTTTACCATCATCCAGGCCAAAACCAACACTGTTGCCTAGCAACAGCCAGGAAGCCACCTCTTTACGTGTAAATCTGTGACATTATGGGATGTATGTGGATGTATGTGTGACTGCGTGTGAGCGAGCTCGTAATGATGAGTGTTTTTAAATTTCTATGTACGATCTACATTGATCATCATAGGACGATCTGTGTCTATCTGAGGTTGTATTTAGTTCATTTGCAGACCTGGTAAAGACCAGATCCACCTTTATGTGTGGCTTTATCAATCTAAAAGGGATGTTTTTTCCTAACAAACAAGCCCTAGGTAACATACCTTCACACTCTTCTAAGAAGGCAACAGCAGGTAAGTCATGTGTTCAGCTCATCCTGGACCGGGCGACATGATGAGCAGGTCACGTTTGGAGAACTTCAGTGTGTAAAGATTTATAAATTCCTTCAGTTCTGAATTGTCTGGTTTATTTGTCAGGCGTTGTGATTTGGAAGTCACCTCAGAAACCCAAATGAAGCTATCTGAAATATTTTCCATTTGTTGCAGAGTGCTTCTGAAACATCGCGCAAGCAAAACAAGCAGGGATGGCTTTAGTTACCTTTCAGGAAGAGTTAGATCTTAAGTCATTATTTAAGTCATTCTTAGTGTAAAAGTCCTGGCTTGAGGTTTGATTCCTGTAAAGATTCTCATCAAGCTTTCATGAGGCTGTGTGGCTGAACTGGCAGTTCTGTCCTGAAGCACGAACACCCACCAAGCTGAGCCGTATCTAAAGAGGAATCTGTTTTAGAAGCTAATGACGTGTGTCTCTGCCCTCAGGCTGGACCCAGAAACGTCTTCCGTCCATGGACACAGAGGACTTTGAGACGATTCCCTCCAGTGCAGAGGAGTCCCCCAACTCCTCAGAGGAGGAAGGCAACAATAAAAATGTAGTAAGTTTGCTGCAGGAATGACTTACGATCACTAGATCTAGTTTGAAGTTTATGAAACATCGAACTAAACAAAAACTGAAAATGTTTTTAATCTTCGTGAAATCAAAGTGTGAGAATGTCCTGGCTCGAGAGAAAAAAATAGAACTGTACACAACTCATTCAGACCTTGTTGGCTTGGGAGTCTTCTTATTTTACAGTCAGCAGCCATCATTTTTCTATTTTTATATCATTCCCAGCATGGCCAGCTGCTCCATGTATGTTCCTCAAAATCCTGTTAGTTCGGAGGCTGAAACTGGTTGGAAACTGGTTGGAAACTGACTGGAAACGGACTGGAAACTGTTTGGAAACTGACTGGAAACTGGTTGGAAACTGGCTGGAAACGGACTGGAAACTGGCTGGAAACTGACTGGAAACTGGTTGGAAACTGACTGGAAACTGTTTGGAAACTGACTGGAAACTGACTGGAAACTGTTTGGAAACTGACTGGAAACTGTTTGGAAACTGACTGGAAACGGACTGGAAACTGGCTGGAAACGGACTGGAAACTGGTTGGAAACTGACTGGAAACTGGTTGGAAACTGGCTGGAAACTGACTGGAAACTGGTTGGAAACTGACTGGAAACTGTTTGGAAACTGACTGGAAACGGACTGGAAACTGTTTGGAAACTGACTGGAAACTGGTTGGAAACTGACTGGAAACTGTTTGGAAACTGACTGGAAACTGTTTGGAAACGGACTGGAAACTGTTTGGAAACTGACTGGAATCTGGTTGGAAACTGGCTGGAAACTGACTGGAAACTGGTTGGAAACTGGTTGGAAACTGGCTGGAAACTGACTGGAAACTGGTTGGAAACTGGTTGGAAACTGGCTGGAAACTGGCTGGAAACTGACTGGAAACTGTTTGGAAACTGACTGGAAACTGGTTGGAAACTGGTTGGAAACTGACTGAAAACTGGTTGGAAACTGACTGGAAACTGGTTGGAAACTGGCTGGAAACTGACTGGAAACTGGTTGGAAACTGGCTGGAAACTGACTGGAAACTGGTTGGAAACTGGCTGGAAACTGACTGGAAACTGGCTGGAAACTGACTGGAAACTGGTTGGAAACTGGCTGGAAACTGACTGGAAACTGGCTGGAAACTGACTGGAAACTGGTTGGAAACTGGTTGGAAACTGACTGGAAACTGGTTGGAAACTGGCTGGAAACTGACTGGAAACTGGCTGGAAACTGACTGGAAACTGGTTGGAAACTGGCTGGAAACTGGTTGGAAACTGGCTGGAAACTGGTTGGAAACTGGCTGGAAACTGACTGGAAACTGTTTGGAAACTGGTTGGAAACTGACTGGAAACTGGTTGGAAACTGGCTGGAAACTCACTGGAAACTGGTTGGAAACTGGCTGGAAACTGACTGGAAAATGGTTGGAAACTGACTGGAAACTGTTTGGAAGCTGGTTGGAAACTGACTGGAAACTGGTTGGAAACTGGTTGGAAACTGACTGAAAACTGGTTGGAAACTGACTGGAAACTGGCTGGAAACTGACTGGAAACTGTTTGGAAACTGTTTGGAAACTGGCTGGAAACTGACTGGAAACTGGTTGGAAACTGACTGGAAAATGGTTGGAAACTGACTGGAAACTGTTTGGAAGCTGGTTGGAAACTGACTGGAAACTGGTTGGAAACTGGTTGGAAACTGGCTGGAAACTGACTGAAAACTGGCTGGAAACTGACTGAAAACTGGTTGGAAACTGACTGGAAACTGGCTGGAAACTGACTGGAAACTGGTTGGAAACTGACTGGAAACTGACTGGAAACTGACTGGAAAGTGGTTGGAAACTGTTTGGAAACTGGCTGGAAACTGACTGGAAAATGGTTGGAAACTGACTGGAAACTGTTTGGAAGCTGGTTGGAAACTGACTGGAAAGTGGTTGGAAACTGTTTGGAAACTGGTTGGAAACTGACTGGAAAATGGTTGGAAACTGACTGGAAACTGTTTGGAAGCTGGTTGGAAACTGACTGGAAACTGGTTGGAAACTGGTTGGAAACTGACTGGAAACTGACTGGAAACTGGCTGGAAACTGGCTGGAAACTGACTGGAAACTGTTTGGAAACTGGTTGGAAACTGGTTGGAAACTGACTGGAAACTGGTTGGAAACTGGCTGGAAACTGTTTGGAAACTGTTTGGAAACTGACTGGAAACTGGTTGGAAACTGACTGGAAACTGACTGGAAACTGGTTGGAAACTGACTGGAAACTGGTTGGAAACTGACTGGAAACTGTTTGGAAACTGGTTGGAAACTGGCTGGAAACTGACTGGAAACTGGCTGGAAACTGACTGGAAACTGGCTGGAAACTGACTGGAAACTGTTTGGAAACTGGTTGGAAACTGACTGGAAACTGTTTGGAAACTGACTGGAAACTGGTTGGAAACTGTTTGGAAACTGACTGGAAACTGGTTGGAAACTGACTGGAAACTGGTTGGAAACTGACTGGAAACTGTTTGGAAACTGACTGGAAACTGGTTGGAAACTGACTGGAAACTGTTTGGAAACTGACTGGAAACTGACTGGAAACTGACTGGAAACTGACTGGAAACTGGCTGGAAACTGACTGGAAACTGGTTGGAAACTGACTGGAAACTGACTGGAAACTGACTGGAAAGTGGTTGGAAACTGTTTGGAAACTGGCTGGAAACTGACTGGAAACTGGCTGGAAACTGACTGGAAACTGGTTGGAAACTGGTTGGAAACTGACTGGAAACTGTTTGGAAACTGACTGGAAACTGGTTGGAAACTGACTGGAAACTGTTTGGAAACTGACTGGAAACTGACTGGAAACTGACTGGAAACTGGCTGGAAACTGGCTGGAAACTGACTGGAAACTGGCTGGAAACTGACTGGAAACTGACTGGAAACTGACTGGAAAGTGGTTGGAAACTGTTTGGAAACTGGCTGGAAACTGACTGGAAACTGGTTGGAAACTGACTGGAAACTGGTTGGAAACTGGTTGGAAACTGGCTGGAAACTGACTGGAAACTGGTTGGAAACTGACTGGAAACTGGCTGGAAACTGACTGGAAACTCGTTGGAAACTGGCTGGAAACTGACTGGAAACTGGTTGGAAACTGGTTGGAAACTGGCTGGAAACTGACTGGAAACTGGCTGGAAACTGACTGGAAACTGGTTGGAAACTGGTTGGAAACTGGCTGGAAACTGACTGGAAACTGGTTGGAAACTGACTGGAAACTGGCTGGAAACTGACTGGAAACTCGTTGGAAACTGGCTGGAAACTGACTGGAAACTGGTTGGAAACTGGTTGGAAACTGGCTGGAAACTGACTGGAAACTGGCTGGAAACTGACTGGAAACTGGTTGGAAACTGGCTGGAAACTGACTGGAAACTGGCTGGAAACTGGTTGGAAACTGACTGGAAACTGGTTGGAAACTGGTTGGAAACTGGCTGGAAACTGACTGGAAACTGGTTGGAAACTGACTGGAAACTGGTTGGAAACTGGTTGGAAACTGGCTGGAAACTGACTGGAAACTGGTTGGAAACTGACTGGAAACTGGCTGGAAACTGACTGGAAACTCGTTGGAAACTGGCTGGAAACTGACTGGAAACTGGTTGGAAACTGGTTGGAAACTGGCTGGAAACTGACTGGAAACTGGCTGGAAACTGACTGGAAACTGGTTGGAAACTGGCTGGAAACTGACTGGAAACTGGCTGGAAACTGACTGGAAACTGGTTGGAAACTGGTTGGAAACTGACTGGAAACTGGTTGGAAACTGGCTGGAAACTGACTGGAAACTGGCTGGAAACTGACTGGAAACTGGTTGGAAACTGGCTGGAAACTGGTTGGAAACTGGCTGGAAACTGGTTGGAAACTGGCTGGAAACTGACTGGAAACTGGTTGGAAACTGGTTGGAAACTGACTAGAAACTGGTTGGAAACTGGTTGGAAACTGACTGGAAACTGACTGGAAACTGGTTGGAAACTGGTTGGAAACTGGTTGGAAACTGACTGAAAACTGGTTGGACACTGGCTGGAAACTGGTTGGAAACTGACTGGAAACTGGCTGGAAACTGGTTGGAAACTGTTTGGAAACTGGCTGGAAACTGGCTTAAAAAAAGCCTGAAACTGATTAGAAACCAATGAGAAGGAAAATGGTAGTAAACTTACTGGAAAATAATTGGAAACTAACTTAAAACTGACTTGAAACTGACTGGAAACTGTCTGGAAATTTTCTTAAAAGAAGCCTTTAACTGGCTTGAAACTGATTAGAAACTAACTGGGAACTGAAACATGGAAACTAATGGGAAACTGGTTTGAAGAACAAGTGATATATTTAAAGCACTTGGAGCATCTTGAGACAGCTGCTAAACTTGAATCCTGATTTTATTCAATCTAAGTGTTGTAACTAAATCCTTGTTCAAGCGTTTTAAGCTTTTATCTTTAATGTTTGCTCACACAGTCTGCAGCATTGGACGTTGATTATTCCCACATGCATGTACACTTGTACAAAAGCATGAATGGTTGATTTTCTTTGTTTTAAAGAACCTGAATCCCAACTGTTTTTGTAACTTTCAGACTCTTAGATCGGTTTTAGTGTGATAAATGACCAGCTGGAACTCACAGCAGTTTCCCCTCATCATATGTTATCAGAGAGGAGAAGTAGCGTCCCTCCATCTGGGTAAATGCAGAAGTTTAAAGTCGTATCTGTCTGCAGGGTGACAGCAGCCGCTACAGGGTGCAGATGACCTATGCATCTTGTGAAGTAAGGGACCTCTCTTTGGGGACTGGAGACCTGGTCCAGTTTCTGGAGGAAGCAGAAAATGGAAACTGGTGAGTTGTTTTACTTTTGGACATATCTACATGGAATGTGTTGGGAATCCATTTTTCCAGTGTGTTTCCTAAACAGATGAATTCAAATCCCAGATGATCACATGGACTTTTGAGCTTTCAAACTTTTAATGGCTTCCATGTCAACTGCAGCATCCAGACCAATCAGTGCACATTGTATTAACTGTATAAATGTGCAAACCAAAACATTTCGACATGAAACTGCTGTACGAGAGGACACAAACAGACATCAGCTGCAAATACAGCGTCTTCATCCCTTTCAGCACCGTCACCGTTACCTGCAGATAATCTGGAATAGTTACAGTGTTTCAGCAAGTTTTATCTGCAGCTTTTAACGTTCCTGACTGAAACTCTGCTCACCTTTGCTTCTGGAAAGGAGAGAATAAAAATAAGTCACTTTTTCTCCTCATATTTCTCTGTACTTGTGTGGACATGAAACTAATGCTGACTGGATATTTTCATGTTTTTCCAGATACCTCCAACGACCCCAAAACTCTCTGGCTGGGGAGGAAATGAAGCCAGTAAATGTGACAATGTGTCTCAGGACAGCAAGTAAACATGGCGGACCTTTGTTGGTCATGTGACTCAAAATCAGTTTGATGGCTCTAAATGTGGATAAGAGCTTTACTTGTAGTTCTTTTTTTGTGGTGGACTACAAACATGGCTTTCAGTTGCATTTTTTATGACTCATATTTCTCAGCAAGGACTCTGGAAACTGCTGCAGCTTCATAACCAGTTATATCTAGAACTGCTATGCAGAAGAGATGCCTGCACAGATGCAGATTCTGCAACTTTATAGAGGATGTACCGAATGTTTTTAACCTTTCTCTGATCTGGACAGTCCTTTAAGCGAAATAAGATGCCTTTTCCTGCTGCTTCTCTGCAGCAGAAGTCTTTCAGATCAGAGTCTTTGGCCTTGTTTAATTTGTTTAGGAGTAAAAACTAAAAGATGCTTCAGATTAGATCTGTATATGTTTAGGTCTACATGCTGAACAATCTGTGGTTAGTTATGACTGCATGATTCCTGCAGGTTAACAGCCTCGGCTGCATCTCATCTTTTAAAGCTGAAAACAGACATCTCAAAGTAACAGAAGTTTCCACAGGCTTTATTTCTGACTTACATCCTCGGTCATATCTCCAGAAAGTATTCAAACCTGTTTCTTTTTTGCACATTTAATTGTTTTAAGTTAAATTCACTTCAGTGTGAGAGTAAAAAAGCTGCCTGTAGCCACCAACATGCAACATGCTGCCATCCTTTCAGCATAACGTCCTGCAACCTGCCACGGTGCAGCAGAAACAACTTGATTAGCTTTGAACTGAATTTTGTGATAAAACATTTCCTGTGTGCTGCAGGCAGGGATAACCATCACACCAACGTACTGTACGTCTCCATCACCAGGTTTATTTTACTGGTGGTCATGTCGTTAAAGCTTGTTTTGATTTTCCTTAAAACTTTCTTTCCAGGAGTTTGAAGAATAGACCCGTCTGCATGCATTATTTAACTTTTAACATCCTGAATTATCAGGTTGAGATTGTTGGAAATTATTTCAATTTTATTTATCTATTTTAAATGAAAAATCTACTTCTAGTGTATCCTGTGGCTCACCCAGTAGCCACTGGGATGAGCTCCAGCCTCACTGCAAGGCATCTGTAGGTCGGAGATGAGTCGATGCGTTATGTCTCCTGCAGTCTGTGACATCGTTTCATTTTCCAGATTTTTCTCAACTTTTAAGTTCTTTTGGTCTTTTTTTTGGCTGAACTGACAAATAATAACCAAGTTGTTTGTGTTCGACAGCTGTTTTTGAGTTTTTTGCTTATTAATAGCTGGCAGCATTTCCACGTCTGCACAGCTAGTTGCTAAAATTGTCTGCACACCAGACAGAATATTATCCTGTCTGTTTGCAGAAAAAACAGCTTCCTGTTGCATCCAGATGATCATATCCGACGACTGATAAGCTAAACCATCCAGTCTGCACTAAACTACATTCACACCAACAGAAGATGTTAATTCAATGCTGAAAACCTTTTTGGGATTACTGAGGTATTATTCTGTTATAAATCTGTTGTGGAAAGTTAATCTGCATTATTTAACCGTCTCATTTGGCACATACTGACTGAAATGTTTAATATTTATGTTTTAAAGTCAGATTTTTGTCCATTTATAATCAAATAATGTGCAAAAGGAAAATACTCATGAGAAAAATGTTGTTTGTATTATTATTGATACATTCACAATGAAATGCACATTTAGAAAGAAATGAATAATTTCTGATTTAAGTCAGACCCTCAGACCAAACCTTGATTTGTCTTCTTTTAGTTCGCTGAAGCAGTCACATGATCACATGTTTAGAATATCAGTTAGTATGAAAGAACTTCATTAACCTCAAGATCAGTTTTACTTCAGACTGCTGTATTTTTGGGCCATTTTCGCCGTCTCAGATTATCACAGAATTTCATCACTCAGAGAGCAGCGCTGTTTGTAAATAACTTCAGGATATTAGACTTTTTTAATTTAAAGTTTGCTTTTAAGATACTTCAAATGGAAAGAAGAAACAAAAACTTATCAAAATCTGAACCTAAAACTCAGACCTACCATGGATGGATGGATGGATGAATGGATAGATGGATGGATGGATGGAAGTACGGACAGATGGATGGATGTACCGACAGAGGCATAGATGGATGGTTGGGTGGGTGATGGATGGAGGGATGGATGGATCGTGGGAGAGAGGGCTGGCAAGATGGATGGATGGATGGCGGTAGGGGAGGGTTGGATGTATATACCAACAGAACAATGGATGGGCGGATGGATGGATGTACTGACAGAAGGCTAGATGGATGGATGGACGGACGGATGTATGTATGTATATATGTACTGATGGACAGATGGATGGATGGATGGATAGATGTACCGACAGAGGGATGGATGAATGGACGGACGGATAGATGGATGGATGGATGGAGGGATGTATGTACGGATGTATGTATGGATGGACGGATAGATGGATGGATGGAGGGATGTATGTACGGATGTATGTATGGACGGACGGATAGATGGATGGATGAATGGACGGACGGATAGATGAATGGATGGAGGGATGTATGTACGGATGTATGTATGGACGGACGGATAGATGGATGGATGAATGGACGGACGGATAGATGAATGGATGGAGGGATGTATGTACGGATGTATGTATGGATGGACGGATAGATGAATGGATGGAGGGATGTATGTACGGATGTATGTATGGATGGACGGATAGATGGATGGATGGAGGGATGTATGTACGGATGTATGTATGGACGGACGGATAGATGGATGGATGAATGGACGGACGGATAGATGAATGGATGGAGGGATGTATGTACGGATGTATGTATGGACAGACGGATAGATGGATGGATGAATGGACGGACGGATAGATGGATGGATGGAGGGATGTATGAATGGATGGATGAACTGGTGGGTTGGGAGGAGGAAGTAGATGGAGAATGAATGGACTGATACTTGCTAGAAGGCTGGATGAAGATGGTTATTATGACACTGTATTTACACTCATTAGACATAACTCAAATATAGATATATTCAGATTATAAATAAACTCCTGAACATGATGTATATTTGTGGAGTGTAAAATAAAATGTATATTTGTAATGAGAATATTTCTGTTGTTCTGCTGCAGTTTAATGGCTATTTAACTACATTATGGAATGTATCTGATTTGTATTCTGTCACCATGATGTACATAATGCTTGGTTGTAATGATGCATTTACAGTATGAATGTTGGCACTTTGATTCTTTTGTATTTAAACTCTTTTCTATCTTTCCAAACTTAAAGCTCTGTGAGAACATAATAACATGGGAAATGCCAAGAAACAACATGATAAATAAAAGAAAACAAGTTGATTTCAATCTGTGTAAACTGGACTTTTTTTAAATTTAATTTTAAATTTAATTCCGACATAAATTTGTTCTTTTACAGTCAAAGGATCAAGGAAGCGCTTACAGCGTATAACAGGGGCCAAATGCTAACAGACAAGGTGTTTACTAGTTATTTGCTTACAAAAACATACAAATCAATATGCAGAAATAATACCAACTCTTTGATTACACATTTCTCTGGTTTTAGCGTCACTCCATTGACCAACCTTTCATTTTAAAATCCACTTAAAAATCATTTCATTTGCTCTTAAATCCGTCGGTGGTCTTACCAGCCTACTTCTCTGAGCTCCTTCCCCGTCACACACCGACACACTTCAGTCGATCAGCTGATGCTCACGCTGCCAGAAGGAAGCTCTGAGGAGTTCAGGACTTTGCTGCTGCTGGTCTGAGATCATGGAATGACCTTCCTCTCCATGTCAAGCAGGCCTCCTCCTCGCCCTTTTTATTAATCCCTTCAGAAAACCCACCGGTTCCCTGTCGGCTTTTTGACATTCATGTTTTGTTGCTTTTTATATTTTGGTCAGAAATCCTTAAAACAATGGTAATGGAAACGGTTAAGGTCTAGTGGGAGAATTACATACACACTTATACATATGCACATTAATGAAGAAAATAATAACAATCATCATATTATAATAATAATATTAATAATAATTCCTCTTCAATTTGATAATTAAATAAATTAGTGAAAGAAAAGGTGTTCTAAAAAGGAGCGGGAAGAAGTATACACTTATTTGGTATTCCAAGCCCTTTCTACTCATCTAGTTTTATATTCTGTCGCTGCACGTCACAATACTTATTCAATTTACTATACATATTTACATTCACATATATACACATACACACACATTCCCATACATATACATCCATTCGTATACACACATCCCACACACATCCCAATGTGTGTGGGATCGTATACACACAGATATACAACAGACATATATATACTTACACCCATATTTACAAAATATTACATAAATATCTATCTACTTATAATATTCCTTATATTCCTGGTTTAGTTAGTAGCAGATCAATAACTTGATCTGGTATAAAAACAGCACCTTAGAGAGGCAGAGAAAGCCAAAAAGAAAACAAAAAATTCTGTCCTAACAAAGGTTTGTTCCACAACATAAACATCCTAAAGACGGAGAGAATTGTTTGCATGCCGGAGAAGTGGCAGAACCAGCTAATGGAGGAATTTAAAACAAGAGGATGTAAGGTGGAAAATGGAAACAGTTTATCTAAAGGTTGGATCAGCTTTACTCCAAATCAGTCTACATGTAAGCATTTTACTTTGATCTGAATAAAAACTGATGTAGTGCCGCAGTCGTACAGCATTTTGATGATGTTTTGCTTCATTCAATTACATGTCTTAGATTCTAACAGGATTTTGTTGCAGATCACAAAAGTGGGAGGTACATGTATTTTTTACAATGCAGATGTCGAGATGTGCAGGATAACCATCTGACTTGTTCCTGAGAGCCCTGTGGCTTCAGCTTGGCATAACAATAAATGTAAATAAGCCTTGGCAAAGGAATAATGGGAGTTTTTTTCATGAACTTTTTTATGGTATTGCCATCTAAGACGATGATGTGGAATAAAGTCTTACCTTGCTGAGATCCAGTAAGAACATAAGCCTGAATATCTCCAGCTGATATGTGGACAAAACATATGTAGCATCTTTACAAAGTTACAAAAACACATCCAAGATAGTATGATATTCACTGTAAAAGAAAAGATTAATTTTCCTAAAAAAAAAAAAAAAAACTCATGCAAACTAAGAGGGCAAGTAGATCACCTTCAGTTAAAAATAGTACTTTGCAGTCACTGAAATACTTAAAGATAAAGCAATTCTGTAGTGCAAGTATTTTATTTATTTATTATTTACCTTTTATTAATCTATTAACTATATAACTTAATAACTTCTCTCTTCTTATCTGAATTAGTTTTTTTGTTTTGTTTTGTTTTGTTTTTAGCTGCATTTGCCCTCCATGCCTCCATACATGTTTATGATTTTAGCTGAAGTCGTTGTAAATAGTTCAATGATTGACGGAGTACCGTAAGAATTGCGCATGTGTACAATGCGCATCTTGATTTGAATGAACGGACCAATCAGAGATCTCGCTGGACTGACGCTATGTGCGTCCCGTTGCTCTTAGCCAATCACAGCGCAGCCTCGCTGTTCACCTAGCTTTTTGAATTAAGCTCAGCCTGCAGCCTGACACCCTGTTTTCCCCGCATCTGGCGTAGAAAGCTGTCAACAAACTAAAGAAGACAAGAGTTTGAGCTGTTCTCACGGGTTTGGATCATGGAATTGTCCGATTATTAGCTATTACCGGAGAGATGTTCCTGTTTCTTTGGAAGTTTGTGGCTTGAAGAGGAGTTTTCAGGAATCTAAATTGGCTCGTTAGCCTGGAGAAGGTAACTGGTTAGCGACCAGTGGAACTCCATTTGCTCATTTTCTCCTATATTTTTTATTAAAAGAACCCAAAAGTCAAAGCAGTCGGTAAGTTTGGTGTGTTACTTTCTAAAGTTTTGATCTTGTTATTGAACGTTAAAGATAATAATCACAAGGTTAGCTGGGCGAACGCGGTAGCTAAACCAGCTAACTGGTTTAACTGGGATGTCTCTGAGTTGCCACAGCTGTTTCAGGCATGTTGTCATGTTTAGTGGGAGCATGTCATGACAAATAAACATTAAAGAAGAAACACCAGTTTCAGGAATCTGTTGCTTTCTTTTTTAGCCACAATAATCTCATCCTGTACAGATCACCTGCAGAGACCATAGTAAGATTGGTAAAAGCTGCTTTGTGTTTATTTTCACAATTAAACAAGAAGTTTACTCTCCTCAACCTAGTTTTATTTATTTTTTTTTTTTTTACCATTACCTTATATGTTGTGCTAACCCTTCTCCCTGTGTTTTGTTTGTCCTAACCACCAGTGTGGAGAGCTTGGTGCCTCCTGGGCTCCTGGCATGGCTGACAGCAGCATTGTGACTTTAGGGACTGCTCGCAGCCTGTTGGTGGATTCTTCAGTCTGTGACTCCAGGATTGTTGAAACCACCAAGGACCACACATTTCTGGGCATGACATGTGAAGATGGGGGAGGTGAGTCAGCAAGGGTCACAACGTTTCCTTCCGTCCTCTCATTTATCTTCCGTTTTGTCTGAATACCTGAAGAGGCAGAAAAGACCATGTTGGGGCCTCCTGAATATTTAACATGTGAAAGACCAAACCCCACCAGTCATCCTTCTTTTTAGTTTACAGCTACTAATAAAATATAGACAAGTTGTGTTTATCCACTTCATTAACTCTCCTGTAACTCCTCTCACTGAGTGGAGTGAACATCTGCTGTATATGATGTCTACAGCCGGACATATGACGGCATGTCACAGAGAATAAACTGTTTTCCAAAGAGCAGACGTATTAATGATGCACAGGAGATAAAGGGTTAGTCTCCCCAGAGAGGAAAACTCCTTAACAACAACAAATAAAACAACCCAAACACACAATAAAAGCTCCATTAATTTAGTTTCAAAATCCATTTTAAATAAATAAACACTTTATTTGTCCCAGAAGAAACAAACATTTTCAGGCTTGCAGGGTCACTCAGCTAGTCAGTAATTTTCTTAACAGTTTAGTCCAACTCAGGATCGTGGGAAGCTGGAGCCTTTCCCAGTAGTCACTGGGCGAAAGGCAGGGTACACCCTGCACAGCTGCCTGCAGGGTAATGGGATAAAAGAATGATGAACTATGCAATGTCTCATAGGGATGGCAAAGTGGTGGAAAATGCACCATGAGATGTGTCATACAGGCGATGTTACAGTGAAACACTTACAGCCTGTTCATCTGGCTGTTGTTGAAAACTCTGTCTTCAAACAGAAGACATTTATTTTCTGGACCGAGTTGGATGATGTGACCAGTTTTTATGAACATGGACCGCCTGTTTGCACTCTGCTCTAAAGATCATGATGCACTGAAGGGAGGATAAAACATGTTGGGAGAAGTTTGAAGTGATGTAATTATTTGGCTCTGATGCAGAAACTCAACCAGTTTCCGCAGTTTGCAGCTTTAATAAACAACATCCAACCTGTGCAAAATCTGCCTCATTTGTGCACACAGATTGCATATTGTGTGCATGACTAAATGAGTACACGAACAAGTATGTCATAATCTCCAGATCCAGTCATCTGGATTGCTGTCAGGCGGTGAGAAGGATGCCTTCTGGGTGCAACAGTTGCACAGCGTTGATCTGAAGGAGACCTTTTCTGTTGTATTTTTTATTCTTCCTTTGGAAAGCCAAACATAATCTCTATGCAAACAAGAAATCCTGCTTTTAAACAGATAACAACACACTCCTGATAAAGATTAGTGATTTTAACTTTGTAGTTAACCGAGGCTCAGTGGTTCATGCGCGCTGAGGTCTGGACTTTGACCTTGTTGTTGCAACTTTTCTTTTACTCTTCTGGTCCGGATATTTCTACTGTCTACATGCTTTGGCCAAGCTCTGTCTGTCAGAGGGGTGGCCCCACATTTGACTCTACAACAGTGGTTAAAAACTTATTTTCCCTGAAGACTTCATGAGATAAAATAGCTGTGGACTCCGCACCCGCCCCGTTTTAACGCCGCGCTTGCTTTTACACTTCCTTTAGCTGCTTCTTACCATAAATTAGACATTCTGGCGGAGTCTTTTCATTTGATTTAAAGCTGGTAAAGTTAAGACTTTACCAACAGCGTTTTCTCTTATAATAAGGTTAAGTCACCTGCAGTGTGGCGTTTCAGACACGTCTCATTAATCAAACGATGTTTTGAGACTCCCAAACACTGTTTCCATGGGAACCAAACACCCAGATGATTAAAAAAAACTGAAGCGGATACAACTCAACTCGTCTGTGTGTGTGCATGTCGGTCATTTAAATCACACGGGCTCTGAACGGGGAAGCCCTCGGGGACCCCCTATGCTCTTTGGGGGATCCCAGGCTGGGAACCACTCCTCTAGGATAGTTGGGCATGCAGGGGAATTTGCGCTTGAAGGATCAGACGTAAGATGTCGAAGTTCTGTGGCTGTGAAACGAACCCAGTTTGCAGCTTCTGTGCTGCGTGTTTGGTTCTGGACTGGATGTACAGTTCCATGTTTGGTTTTCCTAAACATGGCAGTGGTTAACTCTTGTCTGACGGACATTGTTCCAGAAGTTTTCCCAAGGAAGGAAGAAGGATTAAAAATATGCAAATATTTGATGTTGTGTAAAAGTTGTGCAGAGTTGTCTGTTATATTTTGCAAGTTTTTCAACATTCTTGTCTTCCTTATCAGCCCTTCAGGCTTTAGGAAGAAGCAGTATTCAGAACTATGGTGGCATGTTTAACATTTTTCAGCCGTTTGTCATTTCTTTGACAAACTTTAGGCCAAGTTCCCACTACAAGATTCTGATTATTGTATACACAATAAATATTGTATACTACGCAATAAATCACCATTTGATCCTTGACAAAGTTTCACACTCTCCAGTACTTTTTCACAAATTAGATCAATCTTTTATATACAGATAAATGTTGTATATGTGTGTTGCAGCAGATGTGGATGTCATGGGAATTATTTTCAAACTTGATTCTGATAGAAGGAAAATACTGCGTGTTTTTTATGCTACAGGAACATGTGACAGATTAAAGAAAAATAAACTAGAGCACCAGCAGACAAAGGCAGGCTCAACTTAATGCAACCTTATTTATTTTTTTCTCATGTAGACTGTTTTACTGATGCATGTTTTGATTGTAAAAAGACTATTTTCACACCAGAAAACATACTTTTAAGTGGAAAATGTCAGATATAAACGTACATCTTTCACAAAGAGAAAATCACAAAGTTAAAGCAGCTCTATGATGATATGTCTAGTTTTCTGACCTTTCTACAGTGTTAGTGTTGAATACTCACCAGACATATGACTGTCACCGTTCTTTATCACCTAAACGCATGTTTGAGTTTTCCAGCACTCTATGTTCAGTTTCCATGACGACGGAAATGATTGGATTTTAGAAAGTTTTTTCTATTTTGCACTTTTATGGACGTCCCGGGGAGGGACCTGGTGATTGGTCATCTTCTCGAGGTTGTGCACGTTCACAAGAAGAAAGCCACGCCCACCTTCACTGCTCAGTATAACTACTCCTAGCAGCTGACCAATCAGACACAGGCAGGTTGCGGAGCTTCCTCTGTTCGCTTGTTTCTAGCAGAGGCTGATCTGAGAGGATCAATACAACATGAATGAAGGGGTTTGTGGAAAAATGCTTGGTTATTTCTTTACTCCCTGATTGCATATTAAAATAAATTAAACTGAAATGTGCATCATAGACACTTTAAATAGTTTTAGATGTTTAAATAATGAATGAATTTACACTTTGCATAAATAAACCCTCTGCTGCGTGTTGTGGCGTTCCAGACTCCCCGTCGTGCACTAAAACCTTGTAATGCACGGCTCCTTGTTGTTTAAGCCTTAGTTATCAATAATGATATGCAAATGGGATAGACTGATATTTTTAAATGTTTTTCTGCTCTATATGGTCAACTGCACACAGTCAGCTGTTTTTATTTAGATATATCTTATCATTTTTATTTAAATGATATGAACTAGATGTCAGTTTATTAGTGAAACAGGATGACTCCCTTATCAGACTGATTTGTTGATTGATTATTTTTTTAAATGCTTTGTAAAGCTCTGCAGAGCAAAGGGAGCTTTTCTGCACACAGTTCATACAAGTTAGAAGTTGAGTCAGTAAACTAGTTTTCTTCTGCAGCAGAGTGTTTCCTTTCTTGCATTATATTTACCTGATAAACTACGAGGTCGCCTCACACCACACACACAAGCAAATAACGGAAAAACTTGGCACATTTAGTCCAGAGATGTTCGTACCGTCTGCCTTGGTTCAGACAGATCTGAAATGTAGGTGCATGATGTCTTACGTTGACGTGTCTTGGCTATTGCATCTCTACATCCTCCCTGATCCATTGGTTGATTGACGGGTCTTACCACACATCGGGGATACTGTCCTCCACGGGACACCAGACAGCAGGGTGTTTAGTTCTCCTCTGCTGTCTGAAAAACCTGAGACATGACCTACGAGACACCACACAGCAACATCATGTGACCCTGCTAACGAAGGGAAGTAGCTGAAACGAGGTAAAAGGCCGGCATCACTTTTACATGGTTTCTTTTTCTCCTCGTGTGGTCACACAACGTTCTCTGTGTTCACACTCAGCGAACAGAAACGATGTGAAGCTGGTTCTGCACCGGCAGCGTTCAGCTGCTGGGAGGAGATGATAAAGTTAGAGAGGATAAAGATGGAACTCTTCCCATCAGGATATAATGTCTGTGTAGAGTAGAAGGAGTGTGTCCTTGTGTCAGGTGTGAGTTACTCTCCTGGTACCTTTTCTACAACATTTTGAAAAATGCTTCCCTGTCTTTTGACAGGGATGTTTTTGTTTGTTTGTTTGTGTCCCCCCTCTTAATATTTTTTCCTCTTTTCCTGTCAGATGTGCTGCCAAAAGTAGAGACACGGGTTGTTGTGGTGGGAGAGGCGGGCCGTAACGAGGCGCTGGTCAAAGCCCTGCAGGTACGTCGTTCCTCTGGTTACCCTGCTATCTACCCTTGTTCTTCCTGTGAGTTTAATCTTCTCCGTCTTATTTTCAGTTTGACATTAGCCTCTCTAATGTCTCCTTGTCTTCTGTCATTCTTTATTGATCCTAAAAGGATTTTTCCTTTGCATCATAAATGGTTAGGAGTCTTTCAGAAAGCAGTCATTATGAAAAGTAATTTCCTAAAGTTGTTGCAGTGGGCAGTAATGGCCTCACGTATCGTTCACTGTTGCCATGGAGCTGAAGAGGCATTAGGACAAATATTGGTCAGTAATGGTCAGTATCCCTTTGGTCGGACCACTTTTAGTGCCTAGCACACACATATCTCCATCTCCTTTGCACGGACCGTCTCCTGCTCTCAGAGGCAGTTCTCCAGCTTCTTTGGACCCCAGGCAACATTTCATAACTTCCTGGATGGGATAGAAATGCTGGAAATCTTCTGTAGATCCCCTGAAGGGTCAGAAATCCATCAGTAACCCACAGCCGCTGCAGATGATGTCAGTAATGGTGGTTTTAAGTTTTAAGGGTCACCGAGGTGTGGAAGCTTTTATGTTTTCTGTGGAAGAGCAGCTAGAATGACCTTCGCCTCATCTGCATTAACTTTGGAGGGATTTCAGCTTAAATCATTAGTTTCTTCTGTAGCAGAGCCCCCCCCAGTCCCATCTGTCTACGGCGGCGTCGGGAACTCCCAGGTGACCCGTCTGACTGCCCGCCAACGTCTCTGTCAGCACACAGGAAAAAGGAGCATTTCTTTCTTCTCTCTTTCTTCTTCTTCTCCCTCCAGGGGACTTGAAACATGTTTTCTTCTTCTTCTCCCCAGTCGACCGCCTCTAAACTGTGTTTGAAGTCACCACCTTTACAAGGACACGGACCCCCACCCCATCTCGTTCACATGCTCCTTTCTGCCTCCATTAACTCTGCTCTCCTTCCTTTTGTCCCTCATTTGCATTTTTTCTCAACTTTCTGCTGTTTTTGTTCAGTTTCTTCTTCTTGTCCTTATGATGCCAGTGTTTGACATCCGCTTCTTATTGGTTGGTTTTTCCAGGCCATCCGAGTGATGGAGGTGCCTGTGGTAAAGATAAGAGGAGGCGAAGTGGGTGCCGAGGAGAAAATGATGATAAAATCTATAGTCAACATGGTACAGTACGGTGCAGCGCCTGCCTCTGTGTGCCTGTCTGACACCTTGCTGGGGATCTGGGGAAAGGGTGTCCTACGTCTTAATTCCCACTGGGTGCTAATGTAATCACTGCATGACTAACCCACTGGAGAGGAGTGTATATGTGGGTCGTCGTAGATGAGATCTGGGCGAACATCAACGCAGATCTGACGTTTATAACGTGCATGTTAACGCAGAAACATAAAAGACTAAACTTCTACATTTACTGGGAAGTTTTCTTTCAGAAGCGTTGATGTTCGAGCATCTGTTTAAAAATATTCTGGTTTGTAAAACAAGTTTATGTTATTTGTCTGTAAATCTGGATTTGTGCTGTTTTGTTTTGGCAACATGAAGCAGAGGGACAGGCCCAGCTTGGATGAGCTCAGACCACCACAACAAAAACACACTCCTGGTGACCACGTCTAAGTTATTAACATCTACGTGACGTTTAGCTTTCTGATGCTACTTATGATCTCTGTCACGGTCCAACTCGTCCAGTCGGCGCCTGTCTCTGCTTCTGCCTTCGTCAGCTTGTCTTAAGTCTGTTTCTGAGGTGATTTTAATAATCATGAGTAATAATGACTGATCAACACATTTCCCTCTGTCTACTGCTATCTGTCGCTAACAGCAGCTCAGCTGATGGTCTGCCTTAAATACAGATCTGTTGGTTAATAACCTGAGTGACTTAAATGATAAAAATATGTAAAATAACCTCTTTTTTTCTTCATAATGTTTATTAAAATAGAATTTCAAGCAGTTTTAGTGTCACTTCTGTAGACTTGAATATGAAGTACCTGGCTGGCGCTTCATTCGGACGTTTTCACAGTTGTGTAAATATGTAAAAAAGAAAACGAGGAAGACAGAAACCAGTAGACAACACTGCAGGATGAGCTGGTGGGCTTTGCTTATGAGACATGCCGGCCCGCTAAAGGCCCATCTACACTCTGCACAGAGGGCAGGGGCGGACAGACAGCTTAGTTTGTGGGCTTTGGGTGTAGTTTGGCCCGTTATGGAAGAGCTTAGCTATCATCACTCGCAGAAAACGGATCAATACAAGAAAACGGCAGCAGTACCACAGAGTTGTGTAGCTGACCCTCCAATATGAACTTGGCTAATATTTCAGTCCCATTAAAACCAGGAAAGGACCCTGCACTTCCATCCAGTTACCGTCCAATTTCAGTAATAAACATAGATCTCACAATAATCAGCAAAGCTCCAGTCAGAAGGATAGAAAAAATAACCCCTTCCGTTATCCACCCTGATCAGACAGGCTTTATGAAAGGTAGACATTTCTATACTTACATGCGCTGATTAATTAACATAATAGATTATTCATTCATTAATTCATTTTCTGAACCGCTTAATCGGATTCAGCGTCGCGGGGAAGCTGGAGTCTATCCCAGCTGTCTCTGGGTGAAAGGCAGGGTACACCCTGGACAGCTCGGCCATAGATTATTCAACTCTACACAATCCTAAATCCAAAGTTATTTCTTTAGATGCAGAAAAAGCATTTGACCGTGTAAACTGGACATTTTTATTTGCAACTTTAAATGAATTTGTGTTTCATCATTTATTGACTGGATAAAAATATTATATAACAACCCGACTGCATGTGTGAAGACTAATGACCAAACTTCTCCAAGCTTCTGCTTACAGAGAGGCACCAGACAGGGCTGCCCACTTTCTCCATCACTCTTTGCCATTTTTATCGAACCCCTGGCAGCTGCCATAAGACAAAACCCAGAAATCAAAAGAATTCAAGCTAAAAATATTGAACATAAAATTAGTCTTTATGCAGATGACGTTTTATTTTTCCTTCACAACTCACAAACATCTCTTTCTCAGACAATCACACTCATTAATAAATTCTCTTCAATATCAGACTATTCTATTAACTGGTTAAAGACTACAGCAATGTCCATTGACTGTGACTTTAAGAACATCTCTAACACCACTATACAGTCAGGAAATATTCGTTATTTAGGTATAATAATCTCTCCCAGACTAACCGAATTAATAACGTTAAATTACAGAAAAAACCATCTCTGCTTCTGCCTTTTTCATCTTGTTCATGATGAGATCCTTTTGAGCTGAAATGAACACGGCATTTTGTCCACATTGATCTGCTTTCCACCCTGTTTCACGCAGACGTTCGGTTCCATGTAACATTTTGCTCCTTTCAGGACATCAAGACTCCGTTTATAAAGACGGATCATGCGGAGAAGTTTGCAGATGAAGAGAACGCCAACTTCGAGACGGTGTTTGTCCTGATGGAGTTTGACTCTGCGGAGTACAACTACCTCTACAAGCACGATAACCGCATCGTCGGGCCTCCCATCATGCTGCACTGTGCTGCAAAGAAAGAAGTGAAGTTTCATTCATGTTTATTTATGCAGCATCTGGTTCCTAAAAGTTCCAAAAAAATCCGTTTTTAACCCCGTATAGTCATTCATCTATTGCCTCGTCATGCTCTAAGCTTTGTGAAGTATACTAAACATCTAGTTGTAAGAAAGACATGATTAAATAGTAAATTTATTAGAAGTTTTTTATCACACTTTGTTCTTCCTCTCTTCGCAGCCTTTGCTGTTTTCATGCCGTCCTCTTTACTGCACGAGCATGCTGAACCTGTCGCTGTGCTTCACTGGCTTCAGAAACAAGGAGGAAATGGTAGAAACACTCTTCACCCAGCTCATCACCATCTCTGCAGAGTATCTGCAAACTAAACCAATCTGTTGTTCATGCAGAAGAACCTGGTGAATCTGGTCCATCACATGGGGGGAATAATCCGGAAAGACTTCAGCACAAAGGTCACTCACCTCGTGGCTTACTCCACTCATGGAGAGAAATACAAGGTGTGTGGCGTCTCTTTCACACACCTTCACACACCTCTTCTCATTTGGCTGCTTTGGTTTTCTTCTCTTGGATTTTTTAATGAATCTTTGTCCTACACGTAGTTTGTATGTTTATCTCCCCAAATGTCAGTGTGTGTTCTGTGTTCCTGAAAGGAAGACGCTGAAAACGATCCGGTTTAACGACGTTGAAGGAAGAATCCTCTCCTCTGATTGGCTCTGATCTGATTACACGGCTTGTTGCTGTGATTGCCACCAGCTAATCAATATCCACACATCTTGATCCATTTTACGGTTAGAAATAAGGGTGGGACTTGATTTAAAAAAAAAAAAAAAAAAAAAATCTAATTATTTACAGACTTTGTAATTAAATAATCTCGATTTATCGCGTTTTAATTGCATAACAATATTTTTTTCATTTAAATGGATTTTAAGTGATTATTAAATCAATTAATAGAAAAAGAGATTACTGTCATAAACTCGAGCTCTATTAATATCTGGAAAATGTTTGATTTTAAAACAAAATGGAAAACATCTCAGGCCCAAAGTTAAATACTGTAACTAACAGCTCCAGTTATTCTCTAACTAAGAGTCTACAACGCAGTAATTTTCCCGTTACAGCATCTCAGATGACGTCATGGTAGATGTTATAATCCAGCCTTGTGCGACTCGGATCAGGTGTTTGTGTCAAATAGCCTTTTGCTTCTGGCGTGTCCGGATTTCCAAGGTTAATGGTGCTAAGATTTGGCATCGTTCCTGGTTCCTGGCCTGACGTGTACAGAAGCGTGCTCTTGGCATGGGATGGGTAACTGGTGGGTTAAACTGGGTGGAGGTCGGCGCTCCCGCAGCTTGATGCAAACCGCAAACTGTCTCTGTTTCTGAAGTAGAAAATATTTCTGTCTGCCGTGTTTTATTTGTGTGAATAGTAAATGAATGGTTCTTTATAAATAATAAATGTCTCTATTTAATCCTCTGTCTCACACACTTATGAATAACTGTTTTTTGTCTCAGCTGGCAGTGTGCATGGGGACTCCCATCCTCACTCCGTTGTGGATTCAGAAAGCCTGGGAGAGAAGAGACGACCTGTAAGTGGAAAATCTTTGTAAAATGTTGTTTTGAGGTTCGAAAACCTTTTAGAAATCTTCATTTCTGACTAAATAACTTCCATTTGCTCATTTATTGGAGGGAGAAAATGTTGCCATGTTGCATATTGTCTGTGAAAGATTGTCTTCCTTTAGTTGTATGAGAATAAACGTTAGAATTACTGGTAATTATCATGTTATTGATTGTTCTGTACATGTTATTACAATATTGGTTGTTAATGTTTGTGGTCTTTAGTAGATCATCGGTTGTTACTACGTTATTACCACGTTACCATGGTCAGTTATCCGTAGATGCTGATGTTATCGGTCTTTATTATATTTTTGATCGTAGTTTCTAAGTTGATGATGTGGTCGTTACGTCATTGGTGGCTAACTGGTCTGGACTGGATGGGCACCAATAATGAAGCGTTTTAACCATTTTAACCAATTTTTACTGACTTATTTTAGGGTTAATTTTAAAGTTATTTTATTTGCTTTTAAGTCTTGCTTGACCCGACCCCTCAGAGTTTCAGCAACCCCCCCCTCCCTCCTCCTCCCCCCTCTCAGGTCAGCTGATCAGCTGTTGCTCGGGATCCTCAGGATAAACAGGAAAGTGATGAGGAACTTGTCTGTAGTGACGAATGTGGAATAACCTTCTGCTCCACATCAGACCCCTCCTCTTTAGTTTGAGCTCTCTTCTTTCCTCCGTGGCCTCTGACCCCCCTTCAGATGTAGATATTTATGTTTACTGGATCTAGGCCTGTCACAATAAGTCAGTTAATCACACAATAAGAAAAAGTGCGGATGCAAAATCTTTCTCACTCCGAGCGAGTGCTGCATTTGTTTTCGGATGATCTTAACTAAACACGACAACACAAGCAGCTTCCATCTGAACTTAAAACACAATCGTGATCTGCAGTTTTATCTCAGCTGGGAATAAAAATACATAAATAATCTGCCTGGATGAACATACATGTTAATAAAGGGCTATTCCACAGCTTTACAATGACATGAAAAACGACATTCTACCATTCCAGCTCTGGTCCAGTCCACACATGTCTCCTTATATGAGCTGACCGTAGACGATGTAACTGTGTTACACGGTGGTCAGAGACCAGATGTTCCAGATAAACACGTTGCTAAAACCAGAGGAGAAAATCTGATGTGTTTTAACAGACTGGGGACTGGATCGGCATTAACTAGTCTGCACATCCAGCTAAATGTTATTTAGAAATCAAAGTATGTTGATCTATGAAAGTGTGTACTTGCATTGTTATGGCTTTATTGTTATTTTAGATGAAAATGGTCTCAAAATGACAACAATAATCGCTCAGAGCAATATTATCATCTATCACAATAATCGCATGGCAGAATGTGTTACGGTGACCCGCCTAGACGTCTCACTTTAAACTGCTGACAGTCGGCTTGGATGTTTGACACTAACCTTGTTTTTTCTTGTTCTCTTTTAGGGATTTTCATGCGAGCGACGAAGAGTTTCGAACCAAGTTCAAAGTTCCTCCTTTCCAAGACTGCATTCTGAGTTTTTTGGGTTTTTCAGAAGAAGAGAAGGCCAACATGGAGGAGAGGACTCTGAAACATGGTTTGTGTCCTGACACGCAGGTAGACATGCTGTTCCTGGTTACAGCCACTGAGCTGGGACTGCATGAGGTCTGCAACATCACATGTGGGGTCGAGGAGGTCTTTCGATCCACCCAGTCTTGCACTGATCTGTTTTTCCGTTTGTGAAGGGGGGAAGTACTTTGAGGTTGGAGACGAGAGATGCACACACATGGTGGTGGAGGAAAACTCTGTGAAGGACCTGCCGACGTCGCCATCCCAGAAACTGTTTGTGGTGAAACAGGAGGTAAAGCCCTGCTGGTGCTCTGCTACCACCACGTTACTGATGTCAGCAGCCACATGGAGACCTCCTGCAGCTGCATGGCACACTGTAGCCTCCACCTTGTACCAGGTTGAGTAAAGATCTCTGTTTCTGTCTTGTGCCAGTGGTTCTGGGGAAGCATCCAGATGGATGCTCGGGCTGGAGAATCCATGTACCTGTATGAAAAGGTGAGTACAGCCCATGGAAGCTGTCTGTGATCATGTCAAAGTGAAGACTGTGGAGCTGCTTCTTTTAGCTGGTTTTCCACGATCTGGACGTTTTACTGCTAGATTTTTACTGAAATGTCTGCATGTGACATCATCTCTTCTGGATCAATAAGTCCTGAACCGAGTCCAGTTGTTACAGCAGGGTAGAGTTTCACACATCAGTCAGATCAGCGCCGTCTGTCGGATCAATGTCCTCCCATATCGGGGTCAAATTTCTTTCTTTCTTGTTTTTTCCTTCTTTCTTTCTTCGAATAAATTGAAAATGTATTTATAATAAATTATATTCTAAATGAATATTATTGACACAGTGATCAGTGAGAATTCCAACACCAGCTGGCTGAATTGGTTTTGTTTATACAAACATATAGTTTAGTTAAATCACTGTTATATCACTCCGTTATGGGCGTCACCATAGCAACGCATTGGTCAGCTGGCTTTAGACAGGTGAGTGAGAGAAACCGTCTTTTGTTTCAGCATAAAAACTACATCGAGGCCTTTCCTTCAGCTCATTTAGCAAGTTTAGTCAAAATAACTAAACATTTAAGTTGTTTACTGGGTGGGACCGTGGTGTGAGCAGATGCACAGCGTGGTGTTTCTAGAGACATTAACCATCAAAACCCCGTAAAGCACAGCTCCTCGTTGTTTAATTCTTAAAATAAATCACAGTTAACAGTTTAAGGAACGTAAAAACTTGTGAGTAATAAACCGTCTCATAAAGTAAGATGGTGAAATAAATAACAGTCCAACACCTGCAGCATGTGAGGTAAAGCTGCAGCAGGACAAGACCGTTTCCTTCTCTCCGGACGCTCGTACTCTCATCTCCGTTTCCTTCTCTCAGCGCTCGTACTCTCATCTCCGTTTCCTTCTCTCCGGACGCTCGTACTCTCATCTCCGTTTCCTTCTCTCCGGACGCTCGTACTCTCATCTCCGTTTCCTTCTCTCCGGACGCTCGTACTCTCATCTCCGTTTCCTTCTCTCCGGACGCTCGTACTCTCATCTCCGTTTCCTTCTCTCAGAGCGCTCGTACTCTCATCTCCGTTTCCTTCTCTCCGGACGCTCGTACTCTCATCTCCGTTTCCTTCTCTCCGGACGCTCGTACTCTCATCTCCGTTTCCTTCTCTCCGGACGCTCGTACTCTCATCTCCGTTTCCTTCTCTCAGAGCGCTCGTACTCTCATCTCCGTTTCCTTCTCTCCGGACGCTCGTACTCTCATCTCCGTTTCCTTCTCTCAGAGCGCTCGTACTCTCATCTCCGTTTCCTTCTCTCAGAGCGCTCGTACTCTCATCTCCGTTTCCTTCTCTCCGGACGCTCGTACTCTCATCTCCGTTTCCTTCTCTCCGGACGCTCGTACTCTCATCTCCGTTTCCTTCTCTCCGGACGCTCGTACTCTCATCTCCGTTTCCTTCTCTCCGGACGCTCGTACTCTCATCTCCGTTTCCTTCTCTCCGGACGCTCGTACTCTCATCTCCGTTTCCTTCTCTCCGGGCGCTCGTACTCTCATCTCCGTTTCCTTCTCTCCGGACGCTCGTACTCTCATCTCCGTTTCCTTCTCTCCGGACGCTCGTACTCTCATCTCCGTTTCCTTCTCTCAGGGCGCTCGTACTCTCATCTCCGTTTCCTTCTCTCCGGACGCTCGTACTCTCATCTCCGTTTCCTTCTCTCCGGACGCTCGTACTCTCATCTCCGTTTCCTTCTCTCCGGACGCCGTACTCTCATCTCCGTTTCCTTCTCTCCGGACGCCGTACTCTCATCTCCGTTTCCTTCTCTCCGGACGCTCGTACTCTCATCTCCGTTTCCTTCTCTCCGGACGCTCGTACTCTCATCTCCGTTTCCTTCTCTCCGGACGCTCGCACTCTCATCTCCGTTTCCTTCTCTCCGGACGCTCGCACTCTCATCTCCGTTTCCTTCTCTCCGGACGCTCGCACTCTCATCTCCGTTTCCTTCTCTCCGGACGCTCGTACTCTCATCTCCGTTTCCTTCTCTCAGGACGCTCGTACTCTCATCTCCGCAGATCTGAGCTCATATCTATAAGTGCTGAGTAATGTCTGCTCTTTGGGTAGAAACAAACCTGCCTGAGTGTGTGTTTAGACTAACAAGTGAGAAATGATTAGATGTGTTAGGGGGAGGGTTGCTGCAGGAGAAACTATAAATCCCGGTAATTCTAGAGTTACATTGGTAAATAAGCCAGAATTAGTCGTAGATGTCCACCTCCTGAACCGATGAACTGACTTTATAGCAAACCAACGACTTGTCAGATACAGTAAAAACACATCGCAGCTGTTGTGGGAAGAAGTCTGTCAATGACGAGGAGTCTGGTTCTGAAGTAAAAAAGTTTATTCAACAGAAATTAATAAAGTACAGAATAATACAAATTGCAATTTGGACAGACGGTCCAGAGATCTGACGGGGCAGAAGTCTGGAACGCTCTAACAGAGTCTCGGGCTGAACCATCCTTTTACCCTCTCTTAAGGGTAAAACTTGTCTGCCTTTCATCTATGTTACTCTAAACAAGAAACGTCTGTTGTTACCTTTAACCCTCTTTAAGGAAGAGAGTGTTCCTACTAATCAGATCCCAGATGTCTGAATGCAGACATGTCAGATCTACGCATTGCTATGTCTGTAAAGGGGAATAAGCAGACACTGTGGAACTAAACTTGAGGTCCTAAGTTCATTATGACCTTTTCAGAAAGCCCACAATGCCACAATCAGAAATGAACATACGCTCGGACTATGAAATATATGGAACTATAAGTCAGAACATAGAATTTCCACGACAGCAGCCTTGTGTAAAAATATGCTAATCCCTGAACGATGCTGGTTTTCACACGTTTTAGCTGTGTCACACCTGGCAGAAACGAGGATTATATTGGCGGTTTGTTTTTGTGATTTTTGTGCTGCAGAACGACAGCCCAGCCATGAAGAAGGCGGTGTCCCTCCTCTCCCTCACCACCCCCAACAGTAACCGCAAGCGTCGGCGTCTCAGAGACACGCTGGCTCAGCTCACCAAGGAGACGGAGATCTCCCCCTTTCCCCCGCCACGCAAAAGGCCGTCAGCAGAGCACTCCCTGTCCATCGGCTCTCTGCTGGACATCTCCAACACCCCGGAGACGTGCAAGGCCTTGACAGGTTAGAGTCAGAGAACTCCTGTTCCCTCCTGAAGCTCTTCAGCCGCTTCCATGGAAAGCTGAAAATGTCCCTCTGCGCTTGTGTTAACGGCTGGTTGTTTCTGTTTCATGAGAGAACTGTGCACAACTGTCCTTCCCAGACACGGTAGTAGCAGACAGTTCTGTGAGCAGAAATAGAGTGAGAAGAAGGAAAACCGGAGAGAGGAGAAGTAGGTCAGACAGGGAAGAGAGGAGGAGAAGGTCCCGCCTGGGTAAAAATACCAGTCAACAAACTAATGAAGGGCCACAGCGAGGATCCCGTGCAGGTCAGGTTTTAACAAACATTCAGTCCATCAGTTTGAAGCAAACAGCTGGTGGAGAATAAAAACCCAGTTCTGAGCTCAGTTTCAGTGTCAGCAACCTGTCAACATGTTGGGTAGGTCTTCTTCTCCCTGACGTTGTGCTTCAGCTGCTTCACATCTCTCCGTCTTCCTTCAGAGACTTCCAGACCGTCCAAGAGTTCCACGCCGGCTCTGTCCAAGCCGTCGGCCCGCTGGCAGGTCTCCAAGGAGCTCTACCAGACGGAGAGGAACTATGTCGACATTTTAAGCACCATCCTACAGGTGTGTGTGTGTGTGTGTGTGTGTGTGTGTGTTGGATGGCTGTGTGTGTGTGTGTGTGTGTGTGTGTGTGTGTCTCAGATGGTGAGTTGGGAAGAAAAATGGCTGTTTTCTGTGTTGTTTTTTATTTCCGGTCTGTTTATCTTCATTCTTAGTTTCAGCCCACAGTTCTGTGCTGACGTGCACCCCACCCCCCCCGCCCCACCCCACCCTGACCCGTCGTTAGCACTCACGCTGCCTCTAGAGGTGAAAAGGAATCCTCTGATGTGACGCTCCGAGTATAAAGGAGGGTTTCGTACCTGAACCTCCCAGTGAAGCTGACTGCAGCTCCAACTGTAACGGTACCACCAGGAGGTCATGTGACCCAGTCATCACAGATCCGGATAATGCCGTCCTTATGCCTCGTACGTAAACAGCGAGACTTGGTTTACTGGAATAAAAGCCAAACAGAAGACTGGCTGGAGAATTCCAGGATTCTGATTAGGATCATTAGAAACAGTTTCTGTTTTTCTAACCAGCTGCTGCTTTTCTTAACTCGTCCGTCTCATTCTGAATGGAACGTACGGTAGGCCAAGATCACCACAGGTAGGGCTGGTTGGGGTTTCCTTCGCCACGTTGTCCCCCGACACGCCCCCTCTTCCTCCTCAGATACGTCGTGTGTGAAAAGTCTGGTTTCTTCTCCGTCCTGCCAGTTTTACCAACTCAGCTCAGGATCCGATGGACCTGCTGTGGCCCGGAGAGACCTGGAAGCGTGTTCGGAGATTGATGACTTTTCCACGTTTACAGTAAAAACTTTCTGTCCGTCAGCCCGATGATGGAAAATATAGTCCAGTAAAACCATCAGGCGCAAACAGCAGAGTAAAGTAGTCACATGTTTACTGATTTATCACCTTTCAGGATAAAAATCATGAAGTTGTTCACAGTGAAACCCAAAACAAGCAACGCACAACCTAAAAGAAATAAAACCAAAGTAAAAGGACGTTTTTAAAAAAGCGTTTTAGCTACCTTTTAAAATAGATGAAGCTGAGAGGAAGTGTGTGTGTGTGTGTGTGTGTGTGTGTGTGTGTGTGTGTGTGTGTGTGTGTGTGTGTGTGTGTGTGTGTGTGTGTGTGTGTGTGTGTGTGTGTGTGTGTGTGTGTGTGTGTGTGTGTGTGTGTGTGTGTGAAGGTGATTATTCTGTGGTGTGTGTTTTTGTTGTGTGAAGGCGTTATTTTAATAGGCAGAAACTTTTTTCATGTAAAGCCCTTTATTATTGTGTTGTGAAGTTGGAAAGTAAAGGGTTGTGTGTTCTACATCTTAATATCAGTCATGGGGATGGTGCTTTCCTAGTACCAGTACCAGTACCAGTCTTGGTACCAGGAAGATGGTACTTTCCTAGTACCAGTACCAGTCTTGGTACCAGGAAGATGGTACTTTCCTAGTACCAGTACCAGTCTTAGTACCAGGAAGATGGTACTTTCCTAGTACCAGTACCAGTCTTGGTACCAGGAAGATGGTACTTTCCTAGTACCAGTACCAGTCTTGGTACCAGGAAGATGGTACTTTCCTAGTACCAGTACCAGTCTTAGTACCAGGAAGATGGTACTTTCCTAGTACCAGTACCAGTCTTAGTACCAGGAAGATGGTACTTTCCTAGTAGCAGTACCAGTACCACTCCTGGTACCAGGAAGATGGTACTTTACTAGTAGCAGTACCAGTACCAGTCTTAATACCAGGAAGATGGTACTTTCCTAGTACCAGTACCAGTACCAGTCTTAGTACCAGGAAGATGGTACTTTCCTAGTACCAGTACCAGTCTTAGTACCAGGAAGATGGTACTTTCCTAGTACCAGTACCAGTACCAGTCTTAGTACCAGGAAGATGGTACTTTCCTAGTACGAGTACCAGTACCAGTCTTAGTACCAGGAAGATGGTACTTTCCTAGTACCAGTACCAGTCTTAGTACCAGGAAGATGGTACTTTCCTAGTACCAGTACCAGTCTTAGTACCAGGAAGATGGTACTTTCCTAGTAGCAGTACCAGTCTTGGTACCAGGAAGATGGTACTTTCCTAGTACCAGTACCAGTACCAGTCTTGGTACCAGGAAGATGGTACTTTCCTAGTACCAGTACCAGTCTTGGTACCAGGAAGATGGTACTTTCCTAGTAGCAGTACCAGTCTTGGTACCAGGAGGATGGTACTTTCCTAGTAGCAGTACCAGTACCACTCCTGGTACCAGGAAGATGGTACTTTACTAGTAGCAGTACCAGTACCAGTCTTAATACCAGGAAGATGGTACTTTCCTAGTACCAGTACCAGTACCAGTCTTAGTACCAGGAAGATGGTACTTTCCTAGTACCAGTACCAGTCTTAGTACCAGGAAGATGGTACTTTCCTAGTACCAGTACCAGTACCAGTCTTAGTACCAGGAAGATGGTACTTTCCTAGTACGAGTACCAGTACCAGTCTTAGTACCAGGAAGATGGTACTTTCCTAGTACCAGTACCAGTCTTAGTACCAGGAAGATGGTACTTTCCTGGTAGCAGTACCAGTCTTGGTACCAGGAAGATGGTACTTTCCTGGTAGCAGTACCAGTCTTGGTACCAGGAAGATGGTACTTTCCTAGTACCAGTACCAGTCTTAGTACCAGGAAGATGGTACTTTCCTAATAGCAGTACCAGTCTTGGTACCAGGAGGATGGTACTTTCCTAGTAGCAGTACCAGTCTTGGTACCAGGAAGATGGTACTTTCCTAGTACCAGTACCAGTCTTGGTACCAGGAAGATGGTACTTTCCTAGTACCAGTACCAGTCTTAGTACCAGGAAGATGGTACTTTCCTAGTACCAGTACCAGTCTTAGTACCAGGAAGATGGTACTTTCCTAGTAGCAGTACCAGTCTTGGTACCAGGAAGATGGTACTTACCTAGTAGCAGTACCAGTCTTGGTACCAGGAAGATGGTACTTTCCTAGTAGCAGTACCAGTCTTGGTACCAGGAAGATGGTACTTTCCTAGTAGCAGTACCAGTCTTGGTACCAGGAAGATGGTACTTTCCTAGTAGCAGTACCAGTCCTGGCACCAGGAAGATGGTACTTTCCTAGTAGTAGTACCAGTCTTGGTACCAGGAAGATGGTACTTTCCTAGTAGCAGTACCAGTCTTGGTACCAGGAAAAATGTACTTTCCTAGTAGCAGTACCAGTCCTGGTACCAGGAAGATGGTACTTTCCTAGTAGCAGTACCAGTCTTGGTACCAGGAAAAAAGGTACTTTCCTAGTACCAGTACCAGTCCTGGTACCAGGAAGATGGTACTTTCCTAGTAGTAGTACCAGTCTTGGTACCAGGAAGATGGTACTTTCCTAGTAGTAGTACCAGTCTTGGTACCAGGAAGATGGTACTTTCCTAGTAGTAGTACCAGTCTTGGTACCAGGCAGATGGTACTTTCCTAGTAGTAGTACCAGTCCTGGCACCAGGAAGATGGTACTTTCCTAGTAGCAGTACCAGTCTTGGTACCAGGAAGATGGTACTTTCCTAGTAGCAGTACCAGTCTTGGTACCAGGAAGATGGTACTTTCCTAGTAACAGCACCAGTCCTGGTACCAGGAAGATGGTACTTTCCTAGTAGTAGTACCAGTCTTGGTACCAGGAAGATGGTACTTTCCTAGTAGCAGTACCAGTCCTGGCACCAGGAAGATGGTACTTTCCTAGTAGCAGTACCAGTCTTGGTACCAGGAAGATGGTACTTTCCTAGTAGCAGTACCAGTCTTGGTACCAGGAAGATGGTACTTTCCTAGTAGCAGTACCAGTCTTGGTACCAGGAAGATGGTACTTTCCTAGTAACAGCACCAGTCTTGGTACCAGGAAGATGGTACTTTCCTAGTAGCAGTACCAGTCTTGGTACCAGGAAGATGGTACTTTCCTAGTAACAGCACCAGTCCTGGTACCAGGAAGATGGTACTTTCCTAGTACTGCCTGTGTAACTGAGGTGGTATGTGATGTAAACGTCTTTACTTAACGTGTGTGTACCAGCCAGCTGTGTGAGTGTGAACCTGAATATTTTCATGTCTGTTTTCAGCTTTTCAAGCATCCGCTGGAGAAGGAGGGGCAGGTGGGGGGGCCCATCCTGGCCCAGGAGGAGATGAAGACCATTTTTGGCAGCATCCCGGACATCTATGAGGTTCACACCCGGATAAAGGTGCGGTGTTTCTCAGCCGTACCAGACGCAGTGTGAGGTGGATGTAAGTTGATAAGTAATGCTGAGGTGTTTGTTCACCAGAACGACTTGGAGGAGCTCCTCACAGACTGGTCCGAAACCAGGAGTGTTGGAAACATCTTTCTCAAATATGTAAGTTCACACATTAAGGCCGCCACGATATGATTTTGTCCCAATTCGATCATGATTTTTTTGGTGCCGATTGGATTTAAATTGCGATTCTCACCATTCTTTGATATTGCTGAATTTTGTAGATTAAAAACAACAAAAAAAAGAAACAAAACTTATTTTGTTCGTCATTTTTCTTAATTTCAAAGAGGAAAAAACAACAAAGTAGCCAAAACATCATTCTGATGATATAATGCACAAAAAGACGAGTAAAAAGATTAATAAAAATGACAAAAAAAATGATAATGAATCATTTTTATTTATTAAAAAATCTCTTTAAAAAAAAAAAAAAATTATATTTTAAACTTTTGAAACAAAAAAGTAACGATATTTGATATTTTCCGATTTTGCACATTTTTAGTTCTTGTTCCTTTTTTAAGTCTCCAGTTATCTGAGTGACTGTTGTAAATTCAGCCTTTTCTTTAACAATGTTACAATACTAAAATATCAGTAAATACAGAGTAATAAACTTAAAGTCAATCCCAATAAACTGGTAAAAAGCAATAAATTAATAAAAATGAAATAAATAAATAAAAGTACACAGAGGACACACAACTCACGCAGTGCTAAAAGCCAGAGAATAAAAGTGAGTCTTAAGACGAGACTTAAAACACTCCAGGCTCCACTCCATGGGGGGGGCAGGGCGTTCCACAGAAAAGACCCCGTCCCCCCAAGTTTTAAGCCTCGTCTTTGGGACCATAAGCTGGAGCTGACCTCTGACCTCAGAGCGAGGTCGAGTATAAAATTGGATGAGATCAGAACTATATTTAGGGGCCAGTTCATTTAATGTCTAAAAAACAATAAAATCCTAAAATCAGCTCTAAAACCAACAGGAAGCAAAGACGCAAGAATCGGGGAGATGTTTTCACGTTTTTTAGTTCCTGTTAAGATGCGCGAAGCAATCACACAAAAGCCTCAAAAGCTTCACAAGGCTTCATCGACCCATCTCTACATTTTACTGAAGCTGGACTAGAAGTCCCTGGATCCACTGGCTTTCTTCTCCTTCACGTCATTAAATGTTTGTTCTTCCAGCTGTTCACACAGCTGCAGGTAACTTCATGATGTAGATACCTGCAGCTGCAGGTAACTTCATGATGTAGATACCTGCAGCTGCAGGTAACTTCATGATGTAGATACCTGCAGCTGCAGGTAACTTCATGATGTAGATACCTGCAGCTGCAGGTAACTTCATGATGTAGATACCTGCAGCTGCAGGTAACTTCATGATGTAGATACCTGCAGCTGCAGGTAACTTCATGATGTAGATACCTGCAGCTGCAGGTAACTTCATGATGTAGATACCTGCAGCTGCAGGTAACTTCATGATGTAGATACCTGCAGCTGCAGGTAACTTCATGATGTAGATACCTGCAGCTGCAGGTAACTTCATGATGTAGATGCCTGGAGCGAGTAAGTGTCTGTTGCAATAATCAGGTCATTACTATCAGACAAAGTCTCAAAGTGCTAAACAGACACAAGCGTCCTGCTCAGAGAGTCATTGAGGTTTGTTTTAAAGGTTTCATTTTTTATTTTATTTTATTTAAATCAAATATGGGAAAGGGTCAGAAAAAAAATATAAATAAAATCAATGAATATGATTGACCTTTATGTGTTGGTCCTGTGTGTGTGTGTGTGTGTGTGTGTGTGTGTGTGTGTGTGTGTGTGTGTGTGTGTGTGTGTGTGTGTGTGTGTGTGTGTGTGTGTGTGAGAGAGTGAGTGAGAAGTTCTGTTTGCAGCTTTGTGGTAAATCTTACTGTTTTTTGTTTTTTGTTTTTAAATCTTGAAAATTAAAGAGAAAAAATCTGATTCCAGATACATGAAAGATGCAGGAAAGGTTTCAGATGTTGAGCTTATTTCTTCTGCTGAGTCTCAGATGTGATCGGTGTGATGATTTATTACAGCTGAGCGACAAAGATGACTTTAACTGGAGCTGGAGTCAGTTTCTCTCTCCTGATCCATCATCTTCATCTCTCCCTCTACAGTCCAATGAGCTGGTGAAGGCCTACCCTCCTTTTGTCAACTTCTTTGAAATGAGCAAAGAGACGATTGTTCGATGTGAGAAACAAAAACCACGTTTCCACGCTTTCCTGAAGGTAAGACGTTTCAGCGTGGACTGAAGTTTCTCTCCCGTCTGAAACGACGTCACCTTTATATAAACTGACTGGAACGGCAGCGACACAGAGAAGGAAGTCTGACATGATCCTTTAACCCTAAAAACTCCAGATGCTCTTCAGGAACGGCGGTGTGTAACTCTGTGGGGTAAATTGTGACGATATCTGATACTTAATCTGGTCTACGGAGGTTTACAATCCAGACACATGTAGTGTTTATTCAGAGACTCTAGATGGTAAATCCACCATTATTTATCACATCTTCATCACCATGACAACCATGTTGCTAAGAGACCTCTATTTTCACCTGGACATGATGATGAAGACACTTCCTGTCAGACGGACTAAAAAATAAAAATGGCTTTGAGTTAAATATTTTATATTGGACGACCAACTTCATTTTCCAGCAGCATACACACCGTCTCTCACACACACACACGCACACCTTGTTTGTCCAGATCAACCAGGCCAAGCCGGAGTGCGGCCGACAGACGCTTGAAGAGCTGCTCATCAGACCGGTGCAGAGACTACCGAGCGTCGCTCTCCTTCTGAACGGTGAGACGCTCCTCTCTGATCTCCTTCACATCCTGGAGATCTCTGCTGGTTCTCCTCCTCCTCTGTCTGACCTCCTCTCACCTGGCTGCTGGTTCTCCTCCTCCTCTGTCTGACCTCCTCTCACCTGGCTGCTGGTTCTCCTCCTCCTCTGTCTGACCTCCTCTCACCTGGCTGCTGGTTCTCCTCCTCCTCTGTCTGACCTCCTCTCACCTGGCTGCTGGTTCTCCTCCTCCTCTGTCTGACCTCCTCTCACCTGGCTGCTGGTTCTCCTCCTCCTCTGTCTGACCTCCTCTCACCTGGCTGCTGGTTCTCCTCCTCCTCTGTCTGACCTCCTCTCACCTGGCTGCTGGTTCTCCTCCTCCTCTGTCTGACCTCCTCTCACCTGGCTGCTGGTTCTCCTCCTCCTCTGTCTGACCTCCTCTCACCTGGCTGCTGGTTCTCCTCCTCCTCTGTCTGACCTCCTCTCACCTGGCTGCTGGTTCTCCTCCTCCTCTGTCTGACCTCCTCTCACCTGGCTGCTGGTTCTTCTCCTCCTCTGTCTGACCTCCTCTCACCTGGCTGCTGGTTCTCCTCCTCCTCTGTCTGACCTCCTCTCACCTGGCTGCTGGTTCTCCTCCTCCTCTGTCTGACCTCCTCTCACCTGGCTGCTGGTTCTCCTCCTCCTCTGTCTGACCTCCTCTCACCTGGCTGCTGGTTCTTCTCCTCCTCTGTCTGACCTCCTCTCACCTGGCTGCTGGTTCTCCTCCTCCTCTGTCTGACCTCCTCTCACCTGGCTGCTGGTTCTCCTCCTCCTCTGTCTGACCTCCTCTCACCTGGCTGCTGGTTCTCCTCCTCCTCTGTCTGACCTCCTCTCACCTGGCTGCTGGTTCTCCTCCTCCTCTGTCTGACCTCCTCTCACCTGGCTGCTGGTTCTCCTCCTCCTCTGTCTGACCTCCTCTCACCTGGCTGCTGGTTCTTCTCCTCCTCTGTCTGACCTCCTCTCACCTGGCTGCTGGTTCTCCTCCTCCTCTGTCTGACCTCCTCTCACCTGGCTGCTGGTTCTCCTCCTCCTCTGTCTGACCTCCTCTCACCTGGCTGCTGGTTCTCCTCCTCCTCTGTCTGACCTCCTCTCACCTGGCTGCTGGTTCTCCTCCTCCTCTGTCTGACCTCCTCTCACCTGGCTGCTCCCTACCTGCCGCTGCAGACATAAAGAAACATACGTCAGAAGACAACCCGGATAAGATCACGCTGGAGAGAGCGATAGAGTCTCTGAAAGAAGTCATGACGTGAGTTGTTTCACTTTGTTTTAGAACTTTAAGTTTAACGGTTTGATACTTAATTTATTGATTATGTAAAACTGATACGACTCGATCCGGATCATCATGGTCCAGTTATAAACCAGTTCTGAGAAATCAGTCACATGGTCCACATTAGTCTAGTTTAGAACAGCTGTCTTCATATAAACTAGACCTGCACCAGGACCAGAACCAGGACCAGGAAGGAAAACCTCCATCAGAACCAGAACCAGGACCAGGAAGGAAAACCTCCATCAGAACCAGAACCAGGACCAGGAAGGAAAACCTCCATCAGAACCAGAACCAGGACCAGGAAGGAAAACCTCCATCAGAACCAGAACCAGGACCAGGAAGGAAAACCTCCATCAGAACCAGAACCAGGACTAGGAAGGAAAACCTCCATCAGAACCAGAACCAGGAAGGAGAACCTCCATCAGGACCAGAACCAGGAAGGAGAACCTCCATCAGGACCAGGACCAGGAAGGAAAACCTCCATCAGGACCAGGACCAGGAAGGAGAACCTCCATCAGGACCAGAACCAGGAAGGAGAACCTCCATCAGGACCAGAACCAGGAAGGAAAACCTCCATCAGGACCAGAACCAGGAAGGAAAACCTCCACCAGAACCAGAACCAGGAAGGAAAACCTCCATCAGGACCAGAACCAGGAAGGAAAACCTCCATCAGGACCAGAACCAGGAAGGAAAACCTCCATCAGGACCAGAACCAGGAAGGAAAACCTCCATCAGAACCAGAACCAGGAAGGAAAACCTCCATCAGGACCAGGAAGGAGAACCTCCATCAGAACCAGAACCAGGAAGGAGAACCTCCATCAGAACCAGAACCAGGAAGGAGAACCTCCATCAGGACCAGAACCAGGAGAGAAAACCTCCATCAGGACCAGAACCAGGAGAGAAAACCTCCATCAGGACCAGAACCAGGAAGGAAAACCTCCATCAGGACCAGACCCAGGAAGGAGAACCTCCATCAGGACCAGAACCAGGAAGGAGAACCTCCATCAGAACCAGTACCAGGAAGGAAAACCTCCATCAGGACCAGAACCAGGAAGGAAAACCTCCATCAGGACCAGAACCAGGAAGGAAAACCTCCATCAGGACCAGAACCAGGAAGGAAAACCTCCATCAGGACCAGAACCAGGAAGGAAAACCTCCATCAGGACCAGAACCAGGAAGGAAAACCTCCATCAGGACCAGAACCAGGAAGGAGAACCTCCATCAGAACCAGGAAGGAAAACCTCCATCACGACCAGGAAGGAGAACCTCCATCAGAACCAGTACCAGGAAGGAGAACCTCCATCAGAACCAGGAAGGAGAACCTCCATCAGAACCAGGAAGGAGAACCTCCATCAGAACCAGAACCAGGAAGGAGAACCTCCATCAGGACCAGGAAGGAGAACCTCCATCAGAACCAGAACCAGGAGAGAAAACCTCCATCAGGACCAGAACCAGGAGAGAAAACCTCCATCAGAACCAGAACCAGGAGAGAAAACCTCCATCAGGACCAGAACCAGGAAGGAAAACCTCCATCAGGACCAGAACCAGGAAGGAGAACCTCCATCAGGACCAGAACCAGGAAGGAAAACCTCCATCAGGACCAGGACCAGGAAGGAAAACCTCCATCAGGACCAGAACCAGGAAGGAAAACCTCCATCAGGACCAGGACCAGGAAGGAAAACCTCCATCAGGACCAGAACCAGGAAGGAAAACCTCCATCAGGACCAGAACCAGGAAGGAAAACCTCCACCAGAACCAGAACCAGGAAGGAAAACCTCCACCAGGACCAGAACCAGGAAGGAAAACCTCCATCAGGACCAGAACCAGGAAGGAAAACCTCCATCAGAACCAGAACCAGGAAGGAAAACCTCCATCAGAACCAGAACCAGGAAGGAAAACCTCCATCAGGACCAGGAAGGAGAACCTCCATCAGAACCAGGACCAGGAAGGAGAACCTCCATCAGGACCAGAACCAGGAAGGAGAACCTCCATCAGGACCAGAACCAGGAAGGAGAACCTCCATCAGGACCAGAACCAGGAAGGAAAACCTCCATCAGGACCAGAACCAGGAAGGAAAACCTCCATCAGGACCAGAACCAGGAAGGAAAACCTCCATCAGGACCAGAACCAGGAAGGAAAACCTCCATCAGGACCAGAACCAGGAAGGAAAACCTCCATCAGGACCAGAACCAGGAAGGAGAACCTCCATCAGAACCAGAACCAGGAGAGAAAACCTCCATCAGAACCAGAACCAGGAGAGAAAACCTCCATCAGGACCAGAACCAGGAGAGAGAACCTCCATCAGGACCAGAACCAGGAAGGAGAACCTCCATCAGGACCAGAACCAGGAAGGAGAACCTCCATCAGGACCAGAACCAGGAAGGAGAACCTCCATCAGGACCAGAACCAGGAAGGAAAACCTCCATCAGGACCAGAACCAGGAAGGAAAACCTCCATCAGGACCAGAACCAGGAAGGAAAACCTCCATCAGGACCAGAACCAGGAAGGAAAACCTCCATCAGGACCAGAACCAGGAAGGAAAACCTCCATCAGGACCAGAACCAGGAAGGAAAACCTCCATCAGGACCAGAACCAGGAAGGAGAACCTCCATCAGAACCAGAACCAGGAAGGAAAACCTCCATCAGAACCAGAACCAGGAAGGAAAACCTCCATCAGGACCAGAACCAGGAAGGAGAACCTCCATCAGGACCAGGACCAGGAAGGAGAACCTCCATCAGAACCAGAACCAGGAGAGAAAACCTCCATCAGGACCAGAACCAGGAGAGAAAACCTCCATCAGGACCAGAACCAGGAAGGAGAACCTCCATCCTGGTTGTAACTAATGGTGACAGCGAAGATTCAGGGCGTTTCAGGAATAATAATTCTCTAGAACATCTATAAAAGAATTCCTGTAAATCTGCCGTTTACCTGCTGAGTTCTGGACGATGTTTTCTGAAGGCGGAAACCATCAGTCAGAACTTCTCCTGACCCGGTCCTGTTTCTTCAGTTCCCCTGAGCGTCCGACATTCAGCTCTTACCGACGGGAAGTCGTGCGGATTGTCTGGTTGGACCCGTCCTCTCAAAGCCCGGATTCTCCAAACAGTCTGAGGAACCAGAACCTGTGCAGCTGGTTCCGGCTGATATTTATATGAAAGTGCAAAACCATGCTTTTATTTTCCACCAATCAGAGCTCCTCTTCACTGCCACGCCCCCACAGAGCAGCAGGGAAGGCTCCGCCCTCTTCTCTGCTTTTTCAGGAAACGTGTTTTTAATGTAATGTTGCTGTAAATGTGTTGAGGCTTTTTAAAGTCGTGGCTAAATAAGGGGAAATTAAAGGATCCATTGAGAAATAAAGTGATCAGTGACAGTTTTCTCTCTGTTCTTCATCTTCTCCATCAGTCACATCAACGAGGACAAGAGGAAAACCGAAGGACAGAAGCAAATCTTCGATGTTGTTTACGAAGTTGATGGCTGTCCTGTAAGTTTAACAACGATTTACATGTTTGTTTGTTTGTGTAAATGTTTGTCATGCACGTCATCGCATGTTGTTGCTGTGGAAACGGCTGACTGGGGACGCCACACGGATCAGCTGAGTGATCTTTTCTTCACAAGTTGTGCTGGACGTTCTGCAACCTGACCTGTAAATGGGAAGCTAGATGACAGCCTGTCATCTTTACCTTCTTTAGGCACCATCAGTGTGCGAACCCCCCCCCCACCCCAGATCCCACGTCATCTTTAGGTCAACAGGGTTTAGTCGGGCCTCTTTACTGTAACGTCTATTGTTTCTATGTTGTCTTACATTCAGTGTATTTGTTTACCTACAGGCCAACCTGCTGTCTTCCCATCGAAGTCTGGTCCACCGAGTGGAGACCATTGCTCTGGGAGACCAACCATGTGACCGCGGAGAACACGTTACACTCTTCCTCTTCAACGACTGTCTAGAGGTAAACGTACATAGATCAACTTCTGTCATTTACAAAAAGTCGTTGATTCCTAATAGATCTGAAGCCCAGTTGTCACCCTACAGACAGGACTTTTTAAAAACAAACAAAAAAAAAAAAAACCTGCTTTACTTTCCACCAGAGGCGAGAAAATATCAGATCCTGGTGGATCATCGTGCATCTCAGAATCATGATCTGTTTTCTCAACACTGTTTGGAACCGTGGCGTTCACATTGAACTGTCTTCTGAAGTGTCAGACTGACCAATAAAAGCAGATTACTTTGTAACTTCTTTGTACTTTCTCAGCATATTTATCAGATCAGTGTTTCTCCAGTGGTTAATGTGAACGTTGGAGCCGGAAGACACAGACTTGATCGATGTTTGGACTGTAGCTTCTTCTCTCATGCAGCAGATATGAAGACAAACATGTCCCCGGGTTTAGGTCCAGGATCAGCTGTCTTCATTTTAACACCTTTTTCTTATTAGCTGCGTTTTTATTACATCTCTCTGCAAAATAAAACCGTTATTTATAAGATTCGACAAACAACAACTGCGATCTGCGAGTGTTTCTATTGAACAGTGTTTAGCGCGTGAGCCTCAAGTCTCGTAAAATCCCGTTACTCTCATGAGATTTTAGGAAAATTGCAGCTGATGCAACGTGGCCATGTAGTGCTATTTTGGGGTTTTTCTACTCGCTGCAGAGAATTTGCAGCTTTTTGAAGCTTTTCTCCCACATTTTCTTTTCTAAAACTCTGAAATTCTTTTTTTTTTTTTTTATCTTGTCCAGCATTTAAGCAGGCAAAATGGATTTTCTGGATGCTCTATTCTGCTGGGCAAATTTACTTTGCCAAGGGAAGCATCATAGATATAATGCTTCCCTTGATATTCTGGATTTAATTTTATTTTTCTATTTCTTTTTAATCGAAAAGAAGATAAAACAGAAAACACCTTGTTGAGAGAGAAAGAAAGGGGGGGGGGGGGGGGGGAGATTGAAAAAGAGAACAGCCTACATACATTTGCGTGTGTATAAGCACACATACACACCCACTTATATATACACACATCCATACACCTATACACACTGGAGTCATGTTCCTCCTGCAGGAGGACGAAGCCATCAACCATCAGGAAAACCCAGAGCTCACAAGCTAAATTAGACACACAGGAAGAAAACCAGCCGTTTAGTAAATGAACCTGCAGGCGACTCAGTGACTGTGTCACATGCAGAACATACAGAGTGGAACGTGTTCAGAGAAGAGTGGTCATGCCAGTGTGGCCCCGCCCAAAACTCTGAAATTCGCCGTTTGTTCGTTCCCTTCATGTTGCTGTGCTACCTGCTAGTAGGGCTGCAGCAATTACTCGGGTAACCCGAGTACAAAAATTGATCGAGGCAAATTCTCTGCCTCGAGGCGTCGTTTAATTAACATCACATGGAGATAAATTTTAATTTCTGCATCATGGCGGCATTCTCAGACCACTGCGCTGTTCGGAGGGACGACATCATTGTTTCAGTAAACATATAAAATATTTCAACATTTATAAAAATATATAAAAGCAGAACCTGTGGCCTACGGTGTGTCTGTACAGTCTGACTGTTTCAGCCGGACTGATGACGGACATTTCCACCAGCAGCGGCGAGCGCTTTGCTTTCTGTCTGAAGATCCTCCTTGCTTTGGTCTCTAATGGCAGAGAATGAAGAAGAGGGGAGGAAAAGACCAAAAAGTGGCAGTGTGGGACCATTTCACACTGAAAAGGACAGAAAACGTAGTGCAGTGTGTGTGCTGTAAAGCAGGTCTTAATGCTGCAGCAGCTGGAAGGAAACCCCCCCACTTCACCCCTCCAGGAGGAGATCCAGCTTTCTGATTTATACCAACAGCAGCGGCTGGTAAAATGTAGAGTTCTAACCTGTGATATCAGTCAGCAGTGACGAGGCATGGCGAGGTGTCGGCTGCTAACGCACGCTAACCGTCTGGTAATCCGTCCCTCATCTGTCTCTCCTGCACACACGCAGAGTCAAAGCGCATGTTTTAGGCAGCCTCTCTTCCTGCAGCAAGCTTTTATTCCGGGGTCTCTCCTCCTTGGGTGCAGTCCATCACCACCATCACAGGAAGTCCTAATTAGCCCAGGGTCACCATAAGGACATGGCAATCAGTGTTAGAGAGGATCGGAGTAGCTGTGCTGATTCCTCCCTGTCAGCCTGGTCTGTCTGTAGGTTAAACGATGACGGCGTGGCCTCTGATCATCCTCCTCCATCAGCAACCGCTGATTAAATCTCTAATGTGAGGATTTATTCTGTCTTCTGCTTCGCTCCCACTTTTATTTATTCTACTCTTTCACATCTAAATGAAGCCCCACTGAGTTGTTTACGTCAACGCGGTCGTCATTTATTCAACACCAACCGGAGCTTCACCAACAGCACGCTGCTCAAAGAATACAAAACGTTCTACACGCTTGCTTGCAAACTTGTGTTTTCAGTGTGTTTCTTACGCGTTCTTTTGTCCGCAGATTGCAAGGAGGCGACACAAGGTGATCAGTACTTTCAAGAGCCCCGTGGGACAGACGAGACCACCTCCCCCTCTGAAGCACATCGCCCTGATGCCGCTGTCTCAGATCCGCAGAGTGCTGGACCTGCAGGACACCGACGGTAACCACGTGCACACGCCGGCATGCTGAAGCTTTAAAACGTTCTATAAAAGATCCTTTTCAGGGTCTTTCAGGATCCTCAGTTGTTTTCGACATTTTGTGCCCCTTTTACTCCAGTAAAGATTAAAACGGGCACATGAAAAATGTGACCGATTACCCAGTTTGTTAAGGATAAAGCAGAAACGGCTACTGCTGGACATCATTTAGAAACTCTTGTTTTGCGTCCTGGAAACTAAATATTTAGAACTTCAGCCCTTTTATGCCTAATTTCTAACATTTGAGTTGTTGAAATTCTGCTGTTATATAAACTAGATTGTTCAGTTTTAGTCGGAAAGAAAAGTGCAGCTTCACGCTGAAGCTGTGGGATCTCAGTTGGACAAAGCAGCAGTGACCTTTTCCTCCTTGGCCATCAGCGAGGATGCATCCATCTAGTTTATAAATAAAAATACTCTGAAGTTGTGGAGATGTTGTTGAGATTTGCTTCGTGGTTGAAGCTTCGGGCTGAGTGGAAGTTTCATAGTGGTGTACCATCGGCAGTACCTCATGATTCCTTTCTGTCCCCCTTCAGGGTGCAATGATCTGATTATGGCTGCATTTATACAACTTTATTCTCTATTTAGTATCTATTAAATCAATTAACAGAAGAAATGCATCTTCACTGTGTTGTATTTAATTGGAAAAAACAGATGTGTAGCAATAGTTTGGAAACAGCAGCCAGTGGCTTGTGTCCGCTCCGCTAACCTGGGCTCGTGTTTGTAGCATTTCTGTTATAGTTAAGTCTTCTCTGTTCTCATGTCCATAAAAACCTAAATGTTTCCCTCACGCTAACCTTCACACCCAATGAGTAAATCTCACACTGTGAAACAGTAGCCACAAGGCTAGCTGCTAGGCTAGTTGCTAGGATAGCCATTAGGCTACCTGCTAGGCTAGTTGCTAGGATGGCCATTAGGCTAGCTGCTAGGCTAGTTGCTAAGCTAGCCATCAGGCTACCTGCTAGGGTAGCTGCTAGGCTAGTTGCTAGGCTAGCCGCTAGGGTAGCTGCTAGGCTAGTTGCTAGGCTAGCCATTAGGCTAGCTGCCTAGTGTCTCTGCTTCCTGTTTGGGCCGCTCCGTTTTCGTAAAGTGTCCCAAATTTTAGCTTCCTGCTAGCACCGTGACGATATGCTTTTGTCCCAACTTGATTCGATTCTGATTTTTTTTGGTGCTGATTTGATTTAAATTGCAATTCTCACGATTCTTTGATATTGCAGATTTTTGTAGACTTAAAGAAAAAAAAAGAAAAAAAATATACAAAACTTTTTGCTCGTCATTTTTCTTAATTTCAATTATGAAACAGAGTAGCCATCCGTCATTTTGCTGCTATAATGTCCAAGAAGACAAGTAAAAAGATCAATAACAACAAAAAAATGACAAACATTTTATCATTTCTATTTATTAAAAAAAATGTTTCACAACAAAAATCTATTAAAATTGAACCCAAAAAATCCTGAAATTTTTTTTAAAAAAAAATTTTTTTTTAATTCTTTTATTTTTTTTAGATTGCAATAAATCATAAATAAGATAATTTTTCAACATTTATGAATCCTAAGTGAATTGGTCCGTGTTGTTTGGTGATGAATCGATTTAAATATTGGAATGACTTAAAGTTACGTAGCTTTGTAAAGCTGCTCTTTCTGGGACAGATATTATTACTGACTCTTCCAACATGAAACATTTCCATCACAGACACACAGACATTTCCTTTTGAATCTTGTTTTTCCAACAGTTTCTTGTCGTCCCCCCCTCCCTCCATGTGTCCCACATACAGGACACATGCAGTATATTTAATTCCTCTAATGACGCCTGCGTTTCTCTTCCTGGTGTTTTGTTTCCTTCCCAGAATGCATCAACGCCTTCGCCTTAGTGGTTCGCCCTCCAACCGAACAGGAGAACTTGTTGTTCAGCTTCCAGCTGGCTGGCGAGGAGACTGTGAAATCCACCTGGCTGCGGACACTCTGCCGTCACGTTGCCAACACCATCTGCAGGGCCGACGCGGTGAGAAGACACACACACTAAATCAGATTGTCTGAGATGTAATTCAGCCGAGTTATTGCAGTCAGGTGAAACACCAGATCTGTTACCTGTGGCAGAAGGACATGCACGGTTTCTGGGAGGGTCGGTGGGGCGTACTAAACCGTGCAGAGTTACCGTTCTGTGGGCTCAGATTTACAACGGAGGAGAACATTTCGTCCACCAGACGATGACAATGATGCTAAAGTTTGCAGATCAGTCGTTTCTGTCCTTCCTTTACTGAACATTAAAATGAATATTCTTGTCAGGGACCTTCAGACATGTTGATGTGTGACACACCTGGCGGGATGGACGGAGCATCAGAGGAACTCTGATGCCTTCAGGTTTCTTCAGGAGAGATGCATCAACTCCGTCATGACATGCAGACTAGTGCTGATTAATTCATCGTTTTTAACGCCAGTGTTCCCATCTTCACCTCCTGAAAGAGTTAAAGTGGAACTATTATGTGCATTTCAGGCTAATCTATTTTTATTTCTGAGACCAGAAGGGCTGGGATTGATGGAGTTATTGTCCCAAATCGCTTTATTTACTTCAGACCGACCCTCTCCGTAGGCTGTCAGATCAGCCTGCGGGCAAAACGAGTGGATTGAGACTCTTCCGCATTAAGCCCCGCCTCCCGCCACCGCACTACATCGGGAGCGCGCACCGCACCTGCTTTCACCGTCATTGTAACGTCTCATAAACAGAAGGATTAGGCTCATATGAACTCAATAAAAAAACAAACTACAATGTCAACACACAGCATACAGCCCTACATGTTGGAACCTGAATCAGAGCCTGAAAACGAAGTGGAAAACAGCAACCCACAGCAACGAATGCAGCAGGATGTCTCTCTTTGGTAAACTCACCAGCCATCGTTGGAAATAACTTTATCCCACGTTTTCCACCCGCCTGATGTATTTGTACATACCCTTGTTAACCAGTAGAAGGTAACCAATCACCGAACCTTATCCCCCGGGACGTCACAAGGATTTCCACGTAGAAAAAACTCTCTAAAACAACACGTTTCTCGTCACCATGGAAACCGAACGGAGAGCGTGCTGGAACTCAAACTGAAACTCAAACATGTGTTTAGGTGATAAAAAAACAGTGCCGTTCACATGTCTGATGAGGATTCAACACTGTAACACTGTAGAAAGCTCAGAAAACTCCAAATACCATCATAGCAACCATTAAAAAAAACAAAACAGGATTTCTGTGGGATTTTCAGCTGGATACAGACCCCCCCCCCCCCGTCTGCAGGCGTGCAGAGATGTAGAGATTTTATTCTTGTAAATCTTATATAAACAGTTTTACGCTACATTTTGTGACATTCATCAGAAACGTCACAGTTAGATCTTTTTCATCTGGATGAGGCCGCAGATCTTTATTCTACTGATAACTCTGAGGAAATTTAAACACGTCAGGATGAAGCTGATCTGTCGACTGGAATACAGGAATATTTTCATCACAACTAAAAGGCTGAAGCTGCCACTAAAAACCAAAACCAAAGTCTATTAATTCCTTCATTCTAGAAGGAGTTTAGTACAATGGGCCGATGTAGACATTCACACACGCAGTGGCAGCAGCGCAGCAGCAGGGGGCGATGTTTCCTCCGGTCTACCTGCAGCCACGCCGCTCAGAGCCTCACCGCCTTTGCTTTGCCGGCTCAGCGCTGCCGTGTGAATACCAACAACATGGTTACGCCTTGTTAAAACCCCTCTGCAGGGCGAGGCAGGAGCGTACGGAGACTGTAAACTTAGCCACACATTCTGTATTTTTAAGAAGAATAAAGTTTCTGTCAGCTCTGACTGCACCGGCGCAGGATGAGCTGTAAGCTTGAAGATGTTTCTGTTTGTGTGTTTGTAACCAGGAGGATCTGATTCAGAGCACAGATCCAGACTCACTGCAGGTCAGCACAAAGGACATGGACAGCACGCTGAGCAAAGCATCCAGAGCCATCAAGAAGACCTCCAAAAAGGTTTGGCATGGCCGATAGTAATCATCCTGAGATGACCTGAGAGTTAAATGACATGAACACACACCAGCACTGAATTATGGGACAACGAAATGTTAACAAGACAAGCTGGGTCTCTGGTCTTTACAGAGTAAAATGTCTTAAAAAGCATCCAGTAAAATGTCTGTAAACATGTTCTCCATCAACACAAGAGGTTTGATATTAATCCAAATGATTAGTTGGCTGAGCGGGGTCATTCAGAGGGCGGTTCGGCTTCAGAGAGGAGTTTAAACATGCAGGACAGGAAAGCTGCTGCTGCTCCGCGGGGACCGGAATCTGCTGAGGGTCTTCCAGCACCTCGTTCAGTTTTTCCACACACGACACACTGAAACGAGCCCCTTATGCAGACCAGAACGCAGGATGGATTATGTAATCCATCTGGCATGAGAACACCTCCTGATCCTCCAAGAGGAGCTGGAGTCACTGTGGGGAAGGTCTGAGTTTCCCTCCTGGACCTGCAGCCTGAAGGAGGAAATGCAGGGAAAACTGTGCTAACCATAGATGTAACGAAGTACAACTACTTCACTACTGTACTTTAGTCCTAAAACATGGTATCTTTACTTATTGAAATATTACTTTTTCTCTCCTACTTCCACTTTTACTCCACTACATATTTTAGATCACTATGATACTTTTACTCCGACACATTTTTATTGTCTTTCGTCGTTACAACAGAAAAAAAGTAAAAAAAACACACAATGGTAGTTTGTTTAAATCTATTATACTTGTTTGAGTGTGATGTGTGTCGCTATAGACAATCAGTGTGTAAGTTTCAGTTTCATGCCAGTTAAAAAATAAAGAGTGGGACCTCTTTCCCCTAGCAACAGGATCTCTGGCAGCTTTGCTGAGCGGGAATGAAGGAGCTGCAAGTTAGCAGCAACATAATGTCTCTTGTGTTTTATAAGTAAGCCACATGACCGTATAAAAGTGTGTGTGTGTGTGTGAATCAGCAATACTAATTACTTTAGTTTTCACAGAATAACTAGCTTATAAGTGGCCAACTTGCCTTTAGTTGCCATAAGTTATGAAGAGAGACGTCTTTATAAAAAAATTAAAAAAAACTAGTGTACTTACTGGTTTAAGAAGGAAAAAGCTGTGGAGGGGAATGAACACACTGGAGGTGTGTTGTTTTTTCATGGATGTTCCTGTTCATGTACTACTGCTCCAGCAAAAGGCTTTCTGAATGTCAGGATAAAAGTTAGAAATCATAAACAATATGATAAACAAAGTTTAGTGTTGTCTTAAATAACTACACAACACAATGAACTACTTTTACTTTCAGTACTTTAGTAAAAAATTTAAAATAAACTACTTGTAATACTTAAGTACAAAAAATGTTGAATACTTTAGTACTTCTACTTCAGTGGGGCACTTCAAGAACACTTCAGCTTCTATTCAAGTAACTTTTGTTCAAGTATAATGCTCAAGTAACATTCATAGAGTACTTCTACTTTTATTTGAATCTTTATTTCTAGTACTTTGTACATGCCTGGTGCTAACGAGCATGCTAACGCGGGTTGTTGGACCCATGGATAAACACGCTGAAGTTTAAATAGAGGTGGTTGATTAGTTTCATCTAAACAGTTCCTGGTGCAGATAATTCTCTCCGTTCAACACCGTCATCATCCTCACGTTTACTTCAGATGGATCCTCTGAAAGTCCAACAGGTTCACGAGGTTATCGCTCCCATTAAACATGAGCTGTGTGTGTGTGTGTGTGTTTCAGGTGACGAGGGCGTTTTCTTTCACCAAAACCCCAAAACGAGTCATCCAGAGAGCGTTCATGGCCAACAACACTCCAGATGAGAAGACGGCGAGGCTGAGCTGTGAAAACCACATCGGCAGCTGCTCCACGTTGGCGGTAAGTCACTGGGAGGCGACGACCAGCGGGGCCGGTGGTGGGGACCCCCCCAACCCCCCTGCAGACAACACAACATTAAGATCTGCAACAAAACTAAAACAACTGAAACTACAAGCTTTTGAGAATAAAAACAGGTCAAAGCCAGAATCTCACATGAAGCTAAAATCACGTTATCACATCTGGATTTGTTCACATTTAACGATAACAATAAACAATAAACAAAAAAATTAGATTAGTTTATATTTCATCTGTCGCTAGATTTCTATATTTACTCATCTCCACTTTACTTCCTTTCATCCATTTTACAACCAGTTCTGGTGATTTATCCCCAAAACGCCAAAAATAAAAACTTCCAGTCAAAAGTTTAGACAACCTTTCCCATTAAATCCCATAAAAGTTATAATTTAGGTATAAATGTAATTACAAAACACTACAGGTACGTCAACAAGGAGAACTTCTGGTGTTTCAGTCTGCAGGGTTAAATAGTCTAAATATGGCTTAGTTAAAAAAAAAAATGTATATCAAATTGTTTCTACAGTGTATGTAAATGAGGGGGTGTTTGATTATGACCACGTACTGCTAATAAGTTTTGTTAATAAGGTACTTTGGTGTTCAGTTCTGTATGTGTTCTAGAATATTGTAGTTAAGGCTACAGATAATGATATATATCATTAGAAATATCATGCTGTTGACAGGACGATAAGAGATATATTATTAACGACTCATGAGGATGGGATAGTGTTAGTTTTTACTTCCTCCCACTCCTTTTCAGATATGTAAAGATGTAGATGTCCGTTATGTTTGCTTACCTTTTTTACATCTTCAAAATAAAATCAACTTCAACTAAATCCAATATGAAAGGGTGCCCAAACTTTTGACTAGATGTGTACACATGAAAATAGTTTTATTTTCTGTGAAACTGAGGACAAAAGGGATGCAGTGGCTCAATGCCAAGTGTGTGTACTCGTACTTGGTATTAGTATATGGTATAAGGGTACAGATACCACACTAGTCAAGCCAGCACAGACGTGTTTGATGCTTCTGACGTGTTTTAAAAGAAATAAATGCCTTGAATGTTAAAATGTTGTTCCACTAAAACAGTTATCCTCACTGTTAATTCAACAAGCGCCACACTCAATATACTAAGACAGGAGGAGAGCTCATCCATCTGACGAGAAGCTCCATGAAGCCACTAAAACCTTCCTTCTTCTTCCCGACACTCAGTTTGAACTTGATCCTGTCTGCATGCTGCCGTGTGATTGGCTGCTCAGGTGTTCCTGTGATGCAGCAGGTGAACAGGTGGAGCAGTGACTGTATCCTCCTCATGCAACACTTCTACCTGCTTCTCAGACACACCAACATGTTGGAGGATGTGTGCACGTGTATTACTGCACATAACGAGACATTTTACATGTTAACGTCCTGAAATCTGTGGGTCCAAGACGAAGTCTGCAGAACCGAACCAGCTTCTTTCAGCAGCGATTGATCAGATAGAAACCAGTAACGATGGATCTGCGTGGAGGATGGAATGTGATCTCGTCATTTTTCTCTTTTTATTGTCTTTTAGTTGTGATTAATCTTTCTTTGTCTTCTTGCTCCATGTGTCTCTTCCTCTGTTGGCGTACTCCAGATGTGTCGGTCCACCTCCACGTTCAGTTTGAGTGATTCTACCAAAACCAGCGCCGTGGTTCAGCGCTCAAACTCTCTGGACCACCCTCCTATCAGAACCCGGGTCCCCATCTGTCTACGTACCCCTTGTTCCCCATCTGAAAGCCCCGACCCGAGCCCCTGCAGCACTACTCCCCCTGACTGCGTCTCTCTCTCTCCACAACCTCATTCCAGCCTCCTCATTTCCCAGAATTCCACCTCTGTAGCTTATTCCACATTCGCTTCTGCTGCAGCTGGTAGAAACACCTCTAATCTGAAAACGTCGCAGCTTCTGCTGAGCGTGGGCCTCCAGCCGCCATCCTCTGCTCCGCAGCCTGGTAACGCCAAAACCAGGACCTTTTCCGACTCGTGCAGGGATCCTCGCGCAGCTGTGGACCCCCACAGGACCCTGCCGACCAGTCCTCGCAGAGAGACCCTTCTCTGAACCATCGCTCTCGCTGGACCCTCATGTGAGCAACAGAAATTATTTCGTCCCAACAGAAGGAGTTCAGCACTTCTTTGGAACTTCACTAAATGCTTCTGTGTTCCTTTAACACCCAAATCTCACTGGTGAACTTCCAGTCCCCCATCAGCTCCGGCAGAGGCTCGGACTGGACCCGGAAGCCTTCCTGCCAGGCGCCGGCTGGCTTCTCCAGGGCTGATCGGGAGCTACTTTACCTGGGTGACTTCTGCGGGTGGTGGTGGCTGGAAACGTTGAGACTGGGAACGTTGAGGCTGGGAACGTTGAGGCTGGGAACGTTGAGGCTGGGAACGTTGAGGCTGGGAACGTTGAGGCTGGGAACGTTGAGGCTGGAAACGTTGAGGCTGGGAACGTTGAGGCTGGGAACGTTGAGGCTGGGAACGTTGAGGCTGGGAACGTTGAGGCTGGAAACGTTGAGGCTGGAAACGTTGAGGCTGGGAACGTTGAGACTGGGAACGTTGAGGCTGGGAACGTTGAGGCTGGGAACGTTGAGGCTGGGAAACGTTGAGACGGGAAACGACTGAAAACGTTCTGACTGGGAACGCTGAGACTGGAAATGACTGAAAACGTTGAGGCTGGGAACGTTGAGGCTGGGAACGTTGAGACTGGGAACGTTGAGACTGGAAACGTTGAGACGGGAAACGACTGAAAACGTTCCGACTGGGAACGCTGAGACTGGAAATGACTGAAAACGCTGAGACTGGAAACGCGCTGACTGGGAATGTTGAGGCTGGGAACGTTGAGGCTGGGAACGTTGAGGCTGGGAACGTTGAGGCTGGGAACGTTGAGGCTGGAAACGTTGAGGCTGGGAACGTTGAGGCTGGGAAACGTTGAGACGGGAAACGACTGAAAACGTTCTGACTGGGAACGTTGAGACTGGAAATGACTGAAAACGCTGAGACTGGGAACGTTGAGGCTGGGAACGTTGAGACTGGGAACGTTGAGACTGGAAACGTTGAGACGGGAAACGACTGAAAACGTTCCGACTGGGAACGCTGAGACTGGAAATGACTGAAAACGCTGAGACTGGAAACGCGCTGACTGGGAATGTTGAGGCTGGGAATGTTGAGGCTGGGAACGTTGAGGCTGGGAACGTTGAGGCTGGGAACGTTGAGGCTGGGAACGTTGAGGCTGGGAACGTTGAGGCTGGGAACGTTGAGACTGGAAACGTTGAGACGGGAAACGTTGAGACGGGAAACGATTGAAAACGTTCCGACTGGGAACGCTGAGACTGGAAATGACTGAAAACGCTGAGACTGGGAACGTTGAGGCTGGGAACGTTGAGGCTGGGAACGTTGAGACTGGGAACGGAAGCGTGAGCTTTAGAAAGCGTGGACACCTGCAGGTGAAGCCTGCTGTAACGCCGTGAGGTCTCCGTCGTGTCGCCGAGCCTCGTACGGGATAAATACCCCGCCAGGGTCCGTTTACTGACCTGGACCCGGCCGTCTGATGCCAGCTGGGTTTATTTACTGTACTATGAGTTCTGGTTTTCTGTCGATAAAATCCTGAGGATTTCCTGCTGAGTTAAAAATCTCCGGTCTGGGAAGGCCCTCCAGCGTCCCCAGTCTCCCAGTCTCACCGCTTAACGCCGCGTAGACAGCCTTACCGGTGTGGAAAGTGTCCAGAAATGCCGCCGGCCGTTTTCCAGACCCGTCCTGCATCCCGACGGGGTTCGGCACGTCTCAGGTCGAGTCTGAATGGGTTGGAACACCCTCCTCTTCCTCTGTCTTCCTCCTCACCCTCTCACTGCTGGACATCAGACACTGGTGACACTGGAGCCACCTGAAGGCCATACTGGGTTGTCTGGATTTCTCTTTAACTTTGTTGTTGTGAAGAAATCAGATGTTAAAATAAAGTTCTGTCGACTTAAACTGTCCTTCATCCTCACAGCAGCGCTCCTCATCTTCACCCCTCAGCGATGGTCTTCCTCTTCTTCTCTTCCTGTGTGCAGGCCCACCACTCCCCCTCCATGGTCAACCTGCCCTCCATGTTTGAGAGGAAATACCACACGTTCAGCCGCTCCACCACCCACCTCTTCTGAAAGCAGGCCGCCCGGCGCCGACCCGGGAGACGGACATACTGACGTCTCGTCAGTGTCAGGAGTGTCCAGTTCCAGTTGGATGGAAACAATAAACCAGTTGTTGATCATCCTGGACCTGTTGGGGGGGTGGGGGAGGGGGGGTCCAGCTACGTGGAGGTGTCTGGAATCTGGTTCAGTCCGACTGGAGGCTGGGTCACGGTACCGGGTCCTGTCCGGGACTCACCAGGATTTAGTATTTTACTGGCTGTTTGTTTGTTTCCCTGCTCCATCCGTTCAGTGTGCCCCCCCCCCCCCCCCCCCCCAGCTGCTGAACTTATCTGACACTAAGTTTCCTCCTGGAACACAGTTGCTTTTATTCTCATCATACATGGTTTTATTTTCTATTTATCAGGTAACTTCTGTCTTTTCCTCATCTCTCCTCATTTCTACGACTTTTTATTTCTTACCCAACTTTTCCCGTAGTTTTCCCGTAACGCGGCGGTTTGAAGTCCGCCCGATGATTGTACGCCTCGTTCCCGCTGACAGAGTTTATTAAGTTGTTTAACATGTTTGGAGAATGTCCTCCTCGTCTCTTAGTGGCCGTCCTTGTGATGAAGAACATGTATGTGGAGTGTTTTCCTGTGTGTGTGACCAGAGAAGGGATGTGTTTTCTGTACATATTTATTCCTTCTGATTTTCTTTTATTTATGTTTCTTCTGGTTTTCTGTCGTTCTCTTAAAGTTCTGTTTTATTTTCTGTTTATTTCTATATTAAATGCACTTAAACATCTACTTCCTGTTTTTTTCCTTCCTTCCATCAGGATCTAAAAAAGTCACCCGTGGATCAAAAGTTTGGACACACTTTTTGTTTTTTCCATTGATTATGTGCAGTGTTTGCATTGATTTTATACGTATTGGCTCATAAATATTTTTCTTTTCTTAAATTTTATTTATTTTAAATGGTCTCTTTGGGACAAAGTGATTTGAAGTGAAGACGTCTGGGACCTCTTGGTTCCTCCTGGGAACCCCGGACCCCTGCTGAAGACGGTTGCTGTGGAGGGTTAAGGTAGAAGTGGTGCTTTTGAGCCATCGGTTCAGGAAAGATGTGGTTTGATTTGTAAACACTAAGCTGAAACTTTGGGACTTGGTTTTCAGGCACCCAGACCTAAAAGAGGCCCTAAAAGGGTTAGTCTCCCAGAAGCAGAGTTTAGCAGAGGTCCAGCTTTGGAAAAAGGGAAAAAGTTGTCTAAATAAATGTCAAAGACTGAATATTTCATCATTTGCAGGACATAATGCTGCATATGATCCGGAGACGTTTGGTTACACACGTGTTATTAACTCTGTCCTGGAAGTCCCTACGTGGGCTCAGAAGCTCTTCCACAAACCACAGTTCACACGTTTAAAGCTCCTACATGGGAAAAATAAACCATAAACAGCACTGGCCTGAAGCTGGTTTAAAATGGACCGAGGCTCAGTAGAAAACTGTTCTGTGATCAGTCTGACCCCAGACTAAAGATAAGGACCACCGAGCTGATATCTGCTCTTTCAAAGCCTGCAGGTCTGATGGTACGAGGCTGCGGTACAGATCCTGTTGACAGGACAGCAACGCCTCTGTCCCCTGAACGCAGCACAGCTTGATCACATGGGAAAGTTTACTCAAACAACACAGGTCATCAACACGGTGATGAACAGAAACAGTAAAACGTTAGAAAATAAGCACAATAATTTAATTAAAGGAAAGAAATAATTAGATAAAACCTTTAAGAATTAATTTCAGTTCCAGATTAAATAAAACATAAAAATAATTTTAAATGAAACCTAGAGAAGTGCAGCAGAGAACAGGAGGATCTTTAACTGGATGTTCCAGCTGATCTGAGGCTTTCTGGGAGTTTCTTCCAGACATGTGGAGCATAGAAGCTGAAAGCAGCTTCTCCAGGTCTGCTTCTGACTCTGGGAACTAATAAAAGACCAGATCCAGATGACCTGATGGGTCTCTGATGTACTTTGGTCCTGAACCTTTCTGATCTTTATATACCAACAACAGAACTATGAACTCTGTCCTCTGATGGACAGGCAGCCAATTTAAAGACCTCAGAACTGGACTCATGCAGTCCGCTTTCTGGTGTTGCTGAGGACTGGATCAGTAGAGTTCTGAATGAGCTGCTGGTGTCTGACTGTTTTTTTAGGTTCTGCTGGGACAACAGATCTTAACATCTGGTTTGTCCTTTGTCAGGATTCTCCTGAATAAAACATCCATTTCCGCATCATTCATAACACCACGTGCAACAATATCATCCTGCAGTGTTCATACATACACCACAAACTGCCACACATAGTTTATTCTCCAGACTTGTTCATAAAGTTCTTACATTGTTTGTATTCCAAGTTTTTTTGCAGAAACAACACAAAATTAAGAAGCCAAACTTTTCTTTGTGTAACCCTGAAGGATAAAACTGTCAGAAGACCAGATTATGTCCATAACATTTTAAAATACATTCCTTTATTCATGGTAAACAAAGTGTAGCAGAGCCCGACACAGGAACAATTAGGGGAAAAGTTCAATGTATTTTATTTCTTCATTTGTTACTTTAGTTACATGTAAAAATAACAAATCATTTACCTTTTATTACCATTTTATTTATTAAAAGGGTTTTACTACAAAAAGTGTCCACCAGGGGGCAGAAGACAAGTTTGTGTTGAGCAAGTTTTTACTATGAAGTGATGCAAAATGTCTGAGAAACTACTGAATATAATACAGCATGAAAGTTAAAATATAAAACTAAGCATAAAATACATCTCAAATACTCATTAAAATATCTATTTAACAAAATAAGGGCATAGAAAAAGTTTTAAAAAGGCTGGTTCAGTAGATAAAAATAATCGTTCAAAACCGTTTAGTAGAAAAATGTAAAAGTTTGCTCCATGCATGCATAGAGTTGTATTCATGGTCACCAATCTGCCAGGAGTTACTTTATTACACACACTAGTGAGAATATTATTACAGTGTTTCATCTCTGCATTGTAGACAGTTGCTGCGGCGAGAAGGTTTAAAACACTGAATGCAAACAGATGAGAAGCAGATAATGAAGAAAGTTTTGCTGAAACATGGACAGAAACATGACATATAATTAAAAACTGAGGGTTAGAAACATAGATGTGACGGATTGTTCCAGAAAACAGGCTCAGCTGAGTCTGAATGTGGAAACAAACTGTGGCTTTTCAGCTGCTCATATTCAACTTTAACGGACAGAAACCCCTCATCGTCAACCTGCCAGTAAGGTTCTGTTCACAGCATCTGTTACCATGGTAACAGACTTCCCTCAATCTTGCCTCTCCTCCTGGAACAGGAAGCAAAGAGTTTTGTAACCTGCTTTCTGGAAGAGACTTCTGGATGTGTCTCATCTTGTTTCCTCCTGCTCCGCTGCAACATTGACGTGTCTCTTCCAGGAAAAACAACAAACAGGTCAACAAATCTCTGCAACCACAAACTATGTGACCACTTCTTCAGTCAGAGGACAGGGAACACTCTGACATGGGTTAAAATGTGTAAACATCAGTCAACATGTTACTGTAACGAATAAAGGAAGATGACACACAGGACCAAAGGAAAAAAAACAAACCTGTCAGGATGAACCTGAGTTTGTCTTTGGACCGAAGCAGCTGCAGCTCTGAACCTCCATCAGATCCCAGAACGTCTCAGCAAAGACCAGCTCTGGTAAAGGACAGCAGAGCTAAATGCAGCAAAGCTGAAGGTAATAATCAGAATCACTTAATGCCATTACAAATGCTCAGGTTGTTTCTTTTGCTTCATTCAGGACAGAAAGTCAGAGAACTGACTGAGAGATGAAGCGTGCCTTCCACACTGAGCTGCTTTACGCCTGTAAATAATCAGTAGTTGTTGCTTCTGTTACATGAAACCATCCTTTCATTGAAAAAAGGAGCTAAAAGCAACACCAGCAGCAGCTTGCAGGTGTGAAAGCGTTTTGAGAAAAGGATGGAAGTGTGTTCTTGTAGAATAACCTGGCGTTTGGCGCCCTCTCGCGGTTTCCTGTTGAATTGCAGTAAGTCAGTTTTCCCAGAATGCAGACCTGGAAACAATCATACCTGAACAAGAGTCTATCTGCTGCTGACTTTTGGTTGAGCCTGAGAAAAATATCAGAATGAATTATGTAAATTATTACTGTGTATTTACATTTAAGGATATATTCTTTATGGTCAGTGCTGTTTCTTTGTTGGGTTATTTAGCATTTGGCCTTCATCCTTTCCAGCTCCACGTATGTGTTTGATTCATCTTTGTAACTCGACTATTTTCGATTTACTGTCTATTTTCACACATTTTGTATGAAACTGAACATAAAACGCTCCAGTTTCTACATGAACTTAAACAACTGGAACATTGGACCTCTTTTACTGACATCTTAATTTGACACAAAGAAAAAAGGGAAGAAGAAACATTTGTCGTGTTATTCAGACTCAAATCTGGCTTATAAAATGCATTAAAACACATCCTACACGTTTCTAAGTTGTATCTTCTAAACCTTTAAAGGACCAGTCGAAACTGTTGCTGATTTTCTTTATTCTGATTTTATTACCTTGCTACTACTATAATGATCCTCTGCGGCTGGAATAAAGCCAAGAAGACATTTGTGGAGCTGAGGTGGAGGTGCTTTAATGAGGATAGCAGGTAGATAGTATCAAGAGGAAGTGTGTAAACATGGAATTAGTTTCTGTTGTGTGTTTGTTCCAGATGTGAAGAAATCACAATCAGAAGTTTATTTATCGTCAATGAACTGGCATCCCAGTATAAAGAAATCTGACTTGCGGGACAACCTGACCAGAGTAGTCAGACACAAATGAACAAGCACAAAAAAGAAGAGTCTGCTCACTAAGGGCAGTCCGGGGGTCCAACAAAAACACCTCAGCACAAATAAGCACGTTCCAGTTGTTTAAGTTCATGCAGACAGTCTCTACATCAGGAATACAACCAGCTGGGGAGGGAAACAGGATCTCCCAGAACATCAGGTGTGGACGCAGCTGGTGCATCTAATCGACTTGCCCATAAGGGGGATCACTGGGGAGGGGTCGGAAGAAGGTGGGGAATCATTAGGAGGTGTGGCTGTGGTTTTGAATGAGTCTGCATGCAACCTTCATCCCAGTTAATTTCTCCAGTCTCTGCTGCCTGTTGATAATACGGTCTGTTGATGGTACGGTCTGTTGATGGTACGGTCTGTTGATGGTACGGTCTGTGGATGGTACGGTCTGTGGATGGTACGGTCTGTGGATGGTACTGTCTCTTGATGGTACGGTCTGTGGATGGTACGGCCTGTTGATGGTACAGCCTGTGGATGGTACGGTCTGTTGATGGTACGGTCTGTTGATGGTACTGTCTCTTGATGGTACGGTCTGTGGATGGTACGGTCTGTTGATGGTATGGTCTGTTGATGGTACTGTCTGTGGATGGTACGGTCTGTTGATGGTACTGTCTCTTGATGGTACGGTCTGTGGATGGTACGGCCTGTTGATGGTACGGTCTGTTGATGGTACAATCTGTGGATGGTACGGTCTGTTGATGGTACAGCCTGTGGATGGTACGGTCTGTTGATGGTACAGCCTGTGGATGGTACGGCCTGTTGATGGTACAGCCTGTGGATGGTACGGCCTGTTGATGGTACTGTCTCTTGATGGTACGGTCTGTGGATGGTACGGTCTGTGGATGGTACGGTCTGTTGATGGTACTGTCTCTTGATGGTACGGTCTGTTGATGGTACGGTCTGTTGATGGTACGGTCTGTTGATGGTACTGTCTCTTGATGGTACGGTCTGTGGATGGTATGGTCTGTTGATGGTATGGTCTGTTGATGGTACTGTCTGTGGATGGTACGGTCTGTGGATGGTATGGTCTGTTGATGGTATGGTCTGTTGATGGTACTGTCTGTGGATGGTACGGTCTGTGGATGGTACTGTCTCTTAATGGTACGGTCTGTGGATGGTACGGTCTGTTGATGGTATGGTCTGTTGATGGTACTGTCTGTGGATGGTACGGTCTGTTGATGGTACAGCCTGTGGATGGTACGATCTGTGGATGGTACTGTCTCTTAATGGTACGGTCTGTGGATGGTACGGTCTGTTGATGGTACGGTCTGTTGATGGTACAGCCTGTGGATGGTACGGTCTGTTGATGGTACAGCCTGTGGATGGTACGATCTGTGGATGGTACTGTCTCTTAATGGTACGGTCTGTGGATGGTACGGTCTGTTGATGGTACGGTCTCTTGATGGTACTGTCTGTGGATGGTACGGTCTGTGGATGGTATGGTCTGTGAATGGTAAGATCTGTTGATGGAAAGATCTGTGGATGGTACTCTCTGTTGATAGTACGGTCTGTAGATGGTACTCTCTGTTGATAGTACGGTCTGTAGATGGTACTCTCTGTTGATAGTACTGTGTGTGGATGGTACGGTCTGTTGATGGTACGGTCTGTGGATGGTACTCTCTGTTGATAGTACTGTGTGTGGATGGTACGGTCTGTTGATGGTACGGTCTGTGGATGGTACTCTCTGTTGATGGTACAGTCTGAGCTAACCAGGCAGGCTGTTAGCTGGCTAAAAAACGTGATTGTGCAATGCTCTGCTTTCTTGCAGGTATTGGGTTCCTAGGAACCGCCCAACGAGCTTCAATTCAGGTCTTCAGAAACCTACAGGTGACATCCCAGAGGCTCCATTATCTGTCTTCACCAGGAGAAGCAGTGGTCCACCGGGATCTACTCATGTAATTTAGACCCAAAATGAAGGAAAACCAGATCTATAGAGTCTTCAGCTGAGACATGTGCAGGGTCTCAGTAAAGGCATGCCACCGTCAGCAGCTGCTTACTGAAGAGTGATGCACACGGTGCCACTTAAGCCATTTAGCAGCTACCTTGAAAGACATCCCACATTCATCAGCGGCCTCATCAGAAGTGGTAGCATCCAGCTGCACAGCATGTCCCTGGAGGCCACAGACGCACACACTGCTCTGTACTTTGTTTACTCCTACAGAGTTTTCCCCAAATCTCAGCAGCGTGCATGAACGCTGTGTCCTCTGTGTGTCAGATGGAGCTCCAGGAGTATACAGAATATTTTATTTGCACGTGTTCATTTCTTTTTTTTGTTTTGCAATATCAATCTAGTCCCAAAAAGGCTTTTATTATAATGTTTGGCATTGGGTTTGATATGGAAAAGGACTTTCTCTCTCAGACAACAGTCTCGCAGTCTGATACTTAACTAAACATTAAACAGATTGCAGCTGATGACAGACCAGTGTTTTCATAGTTACTGCTTTGTTCCTGACAATCCGAACCAGTTATCTCCAAAATGACGGTGAATCTTTGGAATTCTGCTGCACATAGAACTGTTTTCTGTGTGGTGATCAGGTCATAAAGGAAGAATAAAGTGTCCAAATGATTCCTCTGCAAGGTGGTGGCATGTTCTGCCTTTCTGTTTGGCCAGTTTTTCTAAACCACATTTCTTTCTTATTTTTCTCACATGTCCTGTCCAGCAGTAAAGCAGCAGAATGATGGTCCAGCTGCTGTGCTGTACTGAGCAGTTTGCTTTTTCAAGAGGAGATTTATAAAGATCCTGTTGATAATTTAAGTTTTTTATTTTATTTGTTTGTATATTTTGCTGCGATGGACTGGCGAGCTGTCCAGGATGTACCCCGCCTTTCATCCAAAGACTGCAGGCTGAAGCTTCCCCGCAAACTTTCATCGGACTAAGCGGTTAGGATAATGAATGAATGAATGTATGTATATTTTGCAGAAATGTTTGTTTAACTGAGTTTACAAGGTTCTGCTGGACCTGACTGGAGAAGAAGACAGAACAATGATAGAATGAGAACAGAAAGGAAAATAAACAGAAGACTTTCTCTTTCTCTCTCTACAAGTTGTTTTCTGTTTTCTCTTCTTTTCTATTCTCTTTCTGTCACTCTTCGGTCCTCTCCGGTTCGGTCCAGCAGTACACGCGTTGTAATACAAACAATTATGCAAAATAAATAGAAAAATAAAATTAAAATTCAGAATATCAAGGGGAGCATTATATCTATGATGTTTCCCTTGGAAAAGTAAATTTGCCCAGCAGAACACAGCATCCAGAAAATCCATTTTGCCTGCTTAAATGCTGGACAAGATAAAAAAAAACAAAAAAAACAGCAACACACCCAGAAATGAATAAAGAGAAAATGTGGGTTTGTGAGTAAACTGCAGGACGACTCAGTGTCGGCATGCAGAACACACGGAGTGACACTCTGACAGTGATCATGCCAACGTGGCCCCGCCTACACAGAGGTCAGAGGGGGACCAGGGGGACCAGGAGGACCCCGAGAGCAACGGGGCAGCAACCCCCGAGTCAGCCCGATGCTCAACCACGAGGCGGCAGAGGGAGTTCCCAGCAAGAACCCACCCCATACCCCCACATCAGCCACAAGCCCCAGCGGGCCGAGACTGGCGAACACTGACCGTGCCGCCCAGGGCAGACTAGACGCAGGCTCTACTGGAGTCATTCTAAACCCGTATTCCTATGTTCTGCTGCACATGAAACACATTCTGTTTAATCATGTCTGTTGAGCTTTACACCCGAGGAAGATGAGGCACCCTGCTGGTGCTTGGCCTCCCCTGTAACACTGAAAATAAACCAAAATAAGCCAAATTGTATGAGAATTGGCAGCAATTCAAAAAGAAAGTGAGTTTTATTGGTCTCAGGCTTGGGAAACCAAACCAATTGGAAGAGGTGCTGTTCTGTATCAGCTGTAGTATCATACATACTTACTACACAAAATCTGGAGAAAATTTGGACTTTGTCAGGTTGAAAAGGTGACGGTTCCATCCGATTTATCCTTAGACAACTGACTTTCGAAGTATTTACACAAAATTATCTTTACACACTTTTGAAGATAGTCTGCACTTTCTATGTCTTAGGTCTCTACACAGATCACATGGTGTGGAACTACATCTGTGTGCCTGCAAGTGTGCAGGAGGTGTGAATTTCTTAAATAAAAGACCATTTAATAGTTGTATTTCTTTCTAGCTGCAGGCCCTTCTAGTATAATCTGGATGTTTTGAGCTGCCATGGTGTGTTGGAGGGAGAGCTCACCTTTTCCGAGAGAATCTAATATCCGCCTGCTCTGCATGTCCGCAGAGATTCAGCCTGTTTGTCCTTGGCGGTGACTTTTCTACTGCTTTTGTTGCATCTGTCTTTAATGTTCTTCACCTGAGGCTAAAGCTCCTTTAGGCATATTAATGTTTGACTTTGAAAATTCTCTGAGTGAATAATAAAGTTCAGCCCTCAATAACAGCAGCAGGATGGAGGGTAGGACATGGAACATTATATGACAAGAATGGCTTAATGAGGGCGGCACAGAAATATTTATTTATTTACTTTATGGACTAGATCAGTGGTTCTCACCTGTTTTTTTCACATTGTACTTTTTATAGAATAATTTCTCAACCAAGTTACCTTCCAGACCTAAACCAGGGATGTCCGTTGACATTCAGCAGAACAATCTGATCTCACATGACTCGAACCAGTGAAATAAAGACAAGACATTGGTCAAACCAATGTCTGCGCAGCAGAGGGGTGTTCCTCTATGGGGAAAAAACAAAACAAAACAAACAAAACAACAAAAAAACCCCAAAAAAAACCAAAAACAAAAAACATATATATATATATGTATATGCACATATACATGTTCTCTAACAGTGTAAAGGGTAAATCAGTGTGAAGACAGGCTGGAACAGACTCATCAGTATGTGAATACCTCTGCTGGCAGTCTACTCACTGTGTCTGTTGTAATCACATCATTGATGCTGCGTGACCCTCGCTGGCTCCCAATCACATTCAATCCAAGATCATCCTCCTCATACACAAAACCCTCCGCAACATGCTTCACACATTTGTCTCCATTTCCTCCACCATCAAATGGTAGCAGAAAGCCTGCAAAAGGACAAATCAGATGACTTCTTTTACCCCAATGACCTTTGACCTCCGGGTCAGATGTATTTTCTAGTTACCCAGTCACCTGCTTGTAAATACAAACATCTAACCAGCCAATCACATGGCGGCATCTCAACACATTTAGTCATATGAACATGATGAAGATGACTTGTTGAAGGTTAAAATGAGGAAGGAAGAAAGTGATGTAAAAAGTCAAATAAGCACTGGTTCCATCCAGGATCTGCAGAACATCATCTCTGAACACACAACACGTCCAGCGTGGAAGCAGATGGTCTCCAGCAGCAGAAGACCACACCGGGTTCCCTCCTGTCAGCTTCAGGCTGCTGCTGGTGGAATGGTGGGGGGAGGTTTTCTGGTCCCACTTTGGTCTCCTTAGTACCAACATGACATGGTTTAACCTCCACAGCCTACCTGAGTCCTGCTGCTGACCATGTCCATCCCTCTCTGAGCACAGTGGAGCATCTTCTGATGGAAACTTCCAGCAGGATGATGCACCATGTCACAAAGCTCACATCATCTCCACCATGACGATGAGTTCACTGTCCTCCAACGGCTCCACAGTCACCAGATCTACATCCAGCAGAGCAGCTTTGGGATGTGGTGGAACGGGAGATTCTCATGGTGATGAGGTGGAACGGGAGATTCTCATGATGATGAGGTGAACCGGGAGATTCTCATGATGATGAGGTGGAACGGGAGATTCTCATGGTGATGAGGTGGAACGGGAGATTCTCATCATGATGAGGTGGAACGGGAGATTCTCATGATGATGAGGTGGAACGGGAGATTCTCATCATGATGAGGTGGAACGGGAGATTCTCATGGTGATGAGGTGGAACGGGAGATTCTCATGGTGATGAGGTGGAACGGGAGATTCTCATGGTGATGAGGTGGAACGGGAGATTCTCATGGTGATGAGGTGGAACGGGAGATTCTCATGGTGATGAGGTGGAACGGGAGATTCTCATCATGATGTGGTGGAACGGGAGATTCTCATCATGATGAGGTGGAACGGGAGATTCTCATCATGATGAGGTGGAATGGGAGATTCTCATCGTGATGAGGTGGAACGGGAGATTCTCATGGTGATGAGGTGGAACGGGAGATTCTCATCATGATGAGTTGGAACGGGAGATTCTCATCATGATGAGGTGGAACGGGAGATTCTCATCGTGATGAGGTGGAACGGGAGATTCTCATCGTGATGAGGTGGAACGGGAGATTCTCATCATGATGAGGTGGAACGGGAGGTTCTCATCATGATGAGGTGGAACGGGAGATTCTCATGGTGATGAGGTGGAACGGGAGATTCTCATGGTGATGAGGTGGAACGGGAGATTCTCATCATGATGAGGTGGAACGGGAGATTCTCATCATGATGAGGTGGAACGGGAGATTCTCATGGTGATGAGGTGGAACGGGAGATTCTCATGGTGATGAGGTGGAACGGGAGATTCTCATGGTGATGAGGTGGAACGGGAGATTCTCATCATGATGAGGTGGAACGGGAGATTCTCATCATGATGAGGTGGAACGGGAGATTCTCATCATGATGAGGTGGAACGGGAGATTCTCATCATGATGAGGTGGAACGGGAGATTCTCATCATGATGAGGTGGAACGGGAGATTCTCATCAGGATGAGGTGGAACGGGAGATTACAATCAGGATGTACTGCAACTGTGTGATGCTTCATGTAAGTGTGTGCTATATATCTGAGGAATGTTCCCACCTTGTTGTATCCATGACACCAAGATTTAAGACAGTTTTGGAGTGCCTCAGGGGGTCCAACTCCGCACTAGAAGGTGGACATGATTTAGTAGCTGCTTCATGTCAGTCTCAGTTTGTAGGCTGGAAGTTATAAAGTATTGTATATTTCCTGCTCTGAAAATGCTATGAATCAATCATCTGCATCATCAGGAATCTAGATAAAGTCACATGATAAACTAAATTCTGTTACAGCCACATGAACAACTCTGTATGCAACTCAGTTAACTCATATGGTTTTAGTTTAGTGAAACTTTATCAGAAAATAAAAATATAAAACAATTTTATAAACAACAGAAATGAGACAGTCAGAAAAAAAGAAGTTGGCTCTACATTTGTGATGCCAGAATATAGATTCCCTTCTGTTCAGGTGTTATTAAGGAAGCTTTGACTTTCCTGAAAAAGGTTACACATGTCTTCAGAAGAGTAAAAACTCAGTTAGGTAAATGATTCTTACTAACCTTTTAGCTAGGCTCTCTATCTGCCTCAGCGGTTTTAGTGTTTCTGAGCTGTTGGTCAGGAATTTATGTTATTCAGTTGTTATTCAGCTTTTTTCTCCACCGATCCTCATTTAACTTTCTGTGTCTTCTATCTATTGTTCTTCCTCCCCTTCATACTCCTCTTGTCTGAAGTATCTTCAAGAAGCAGCAGATTTATCACCTTCTGACATGTTTTATCTACTTTCTGTGGAAAATAATCAGTCTTTCTTCTTACTTCTTTCTCTCCGTTCCTGACAGCAGGGCGACGACCTCCACAACTTTTCCTAATCACAAAGAGTCTGTCATGTCACGGCAACCCAGACTCAGAGTTCTGTCCCCTGGGTAAAGTGTTGACAGTGGACACGCTGAGGCCAGACATTACCTGCATACTAAGTTTGAGACACCTTAACAGCTTGAACCTTAGGCTGTTGCCAAAACTTGCAAAGTCTCACTTTTAATTACCTTTCAGCCATGCTGGTTGTGATGTCATACAGGTGCATTAGCATGTAAGTAGCATGTCATTGTAGTTTCATAGCAGAATTCATATGTTGGAGATAAGAAGGCTAAAAAATACGGTTGTGTCCAAAACGAGCTGAACAAGGTTGTGACTTAAACGAGCAAATTGACTCAGATTTGGATCAGAAAGGCTGATGTGAACGTGCCCTTAGTCTTCTTTGGGGATCTCACATGTAGATGACCCAGGGGAGCCCCAGGTGATCATTTTGTCTTTTTCGGGCCGATGTTACCAGAGCAGAACTCGTGTGGGCAGCTCACCTTGGGTCAACATGGAACCGGTAGACGAGCCAACTTCTTCATCACACAGTGGCCAATGAATGCATGCTGGGTGGGATTGCTTGAGGGTTTTGTTGGAAAACTAACCTAAAGTTGACGATCCCCTTTCTTTATGGAAGCTGACAGCGGTCAAACTCAATTATTATTATTATTCTTTGTAAATCATTACCTCGAGATGACAAGATGTTCAAGGTGGGTGTACGTCTCCGTACAGAACAGCTCTGTACTGGGATGTACCTTGGATTCACCAGTTGAGATGCACAGCTCCTTCAGAGACAGACCGCTGCATCTAAAACATGAAGGAGCTGCAGGGCCTTGATTCCCGCAGCAGTTAGACTGGAACCCAGCACTGTTCCCAGTACACCACAAACACACTTCATAAAATATTTTTAAATAATATATATTTAAACAAAAGAGATATATTTCCTGGGGGAACCTGTTTGGCCAGTATGCCTGGGTTCTCTCCCAGTCTCTTCCACAGCTGAAATGCATCTAAACTCTCTCTGGGGGTGAGTGAGAGTGTGATTGAATAATTATCTCTGTGTTGGTTCGGTAATGGACCAGGAACGGCTCCAGCCCCCTCATAACTCTGCAGTGTAATAATCATTCTCAGTTTATCTTTCTCAGGATAAATTACCCCAGTTATCACAACAATATTGTTTGTTAAACAAGCATGTGAGCACCGCCACTCTTGTACTTCTTTACATCCAGAGCTATGGTAAAGTTAATTAACTTAATGATTACTGGTATACACAGTAAGGAGTTGGGTGAGAAAGCTTCATGACAATGGTTGCTGGAAAATGGGTAGAGCTCAGAGAATGGAACATATGCTGAAGAAATGTGCAGTGGAAATTACTGTTATGTTTGCGTTAAACCCACACCGGGCTCTGCCACAGACATGCCCACTCCAGCCAGCTTCCTTCACAGCCAGTCTCCTGATTACTGATCACTCTCACCTTTCATCCATTCAATTCACCAGCTACATAAGTCATTCATTGTTGGACATCATAACTGCTCGCAGCTATTTCCCTCGCTCCCTTCCCAGGCCCTGACTCACTCACCAACCCCAAAGATCGCCCTTGGATTGATACCCTGGTTCTGACCCCTTGCCTGTATCTGGATTCTCCGTGGCTTGACTTCCTGGTTTTGATCCCTCGTCGTCTTGTGGACTCCTCGGCTTGTCATCCTGGTTTTAAACACTTGCCTGTCTCCTGGATTATCCCTATTAGCTGGTTCACCATCAGCTTGGTGAGACCGTCTTAATAAACCGGTTGATGAATAAACTTAAACTCATAGTCTTCTTTGTCTTGAGGAGTCCGTTACAGTTTGGATGGGAATGGTGGATGACATTGTCTTCACTGTAACCAGTTTTGTGGATTTAAAAATATAAAGGATAGTATATTTACTTGTTGTAAGTACCCTGAAGGATTAACTGCTGTATTCACACATTGTAGTACTTTGTAATATTTCTCCCTGACTGGAAAAAGTTTATAAGAACTCAGTCTGTTGCAAACGAATGCTGAGGTGGGATCAAAACACAGACACTCTGAGAGAAGGCAGCCAGGTGAACTAAATTAGACTTTAAAAAAAACAATAGGTGCTGCCACAATAAGACAACCAAAGTACATGACTTTGGGGTTACTGGCATAAATCACCATGGTAACTTACATTGAATGGCTAACCTGCCTCGGTGCAGATTATGTTCTGGATAAAAGACCAACCAGAATCGGAGCGCCACCTCCGGACCAATTGGTTCTTGTTTTTAGGAATAGATGCATCCTTTTGATATCCGCGCTGACATCCGATGTGAAGGCACAGATTCCCATCAGACGGACTACATTTCTTAACTAATGAAGCCATGTGCTGTACGTAAGAAAGGGACTTAATCCAGAACAGATGTGGAAACCAGAACCAGACCCCAAAGGAGATAGGAGGTAAAACCAAGGAATGAAAAATGGATGCCAAAACCTAATAAATAACCAGGAAGCCATTGTGACAAATTTAAATACAAAGTATCATGCAAACTGTACAATACAAACTGATGAAAACAAAGTAAATAACAGCATCAAATGTTGGGTAACAACTTCTATGAGTTTTGAGGTATGTTCAAAAAGCAAAAATATGAATTGGGGTAAGAGGTGGTCTTCCAGTTGGAAGACCCAGGTTCAAGTTCCTGAACTGATAATGAAAGCTCTTAAAGCTGGGGTAGGTCATGTTGGGGAGCTAGCGAGATGTGAACGCAGCACCCTGTCTTAGCTCCTCCCCCTGTCTTGGCTCCTCCCCGTCTGGTTCTGCTCCTTGCGTGATCCGAGGCTTTTTTATTTGCAGCTTTTTCCACCAATGATTTTCTCTTTCTCGGCTGTTTAGCAGGAGGAGGCAAATAAACCGAGCCGGGTCGGGAAATCCTTCCTGCATTTTCTCAGCCATGTTTGCCTTCCGAGTTTCTTCTTCACTACTTTGTATTTTCATCCTAACACGCTATTTATATGCAGGGTGTGGCTATCAGGTATGCGCTGCTGGAGGGGGAGGAGGGGAGCCGGGAGAAGAAGCTTACGGAATATAAGAAATGAACAACTCCATTTGGGTCAGAACGTTTGGATTGGTCAGAGTTTTTACAGATTTACAGTAAACTGAGGGGTCTAACTATATTTCTTATTGTTCATGATTACAGAATGTATAGACTACTATCAGGACGAGGAACCGCTTCACCCAGAGGAACACGTCTCTGAGGAACATTACCTACTAGAGCTTCAACCCCCACCTGCTACTCCCCAGACCAGGATGAATTTGAATAAGAGAAACAATCCCCAGTTCAGATTATTAAAGTATACCTTATTAATTTGACATAAGAACAATAATGAGAAGAAATATTTGCATTTCAAAAGGCTTTCATTCCATCTTGAGGACTAAAAAAGAAGGAAATGGAATGACCACATTAAAGAATGAGCCCAGAAGGTGTTAATGAGCTGCAGTGTCAGTCTCTCCACTGTGGCACTTCAATCATTTTATTCCAGGAAAACTGAAATAGAGAATAGACCACTCTGTGCCCAGGAGGAGCTTTGTCTTACAGCTTTCAAAGACTTTTAGATTTCCTCATACTCTCACATTTATCGATGCTGATTCTCATTGGCATTCAAACGGAACCCAAGGCAACAAGACCCAGCAGAAAGACAGAAGAATGATGAGATGGATGGTAGAAAGTGTGCTTTATTTCCATTTGCATTCTCAGTTAACTCTTGCAATGTGCCTTTGCTATGGGAGTAAAGTCAACATTTACACGGTGTCTCTTCATGCCTCTTGTTGAACAGTCACATTAAAGGACTCCTTTCTTTACAGACAAGCCCACTGAATTATATAACAAAGATCATCCAGCGTCCTGCATTTGTCTGGATACTCCAGCTAGCTGGATATGTAAAATACACTTTAATGTGTAAACTGAGTTGCTTTCCTATAAGTTGAATATGTCTAGCGCACTACCATACAAATATCAGAGCAGAGTTTTTGCCTTGTGTTGTGTTAAACCCTCGTTCCACCAAATGCTCCAATTTGGTGCAGTTTTGTTTGATAAACCCTGATCTCTGTTGTGTTTCCATAGCAACTGCATCCTAGAAACATGCATCAGCTATGTCACATCTTCCTGAAATTATAAAGAAGCAGAAGGAAACCCGGAAACAAAAGAGGAGACGCGTGTATATTTAAACATGGAGCTGTTCCTGCTTTCTTCGTTTTGCACGAGTCACACAAAGTTACGATTCTCTTGACCAATCCCCTGCTATGTGTCAAGCTCCACTCGATCGGTAAGATTGGGACTCAAAAATAAGATATTCTGGCACTAAAAGTGCAAATAAAATGTGTATTGTCCTCTCGTGATCTGTATCTTAGTTGTTTTTTGTGTTTGTGTTCTGGAGATTTTAAACATGTTGTTTATTCTACTTTGTACCGTGATCAGTGATGATTCTAATGTCAACTGTCTACATTATTTTCATTTATAGTTTGTTAAGTTAAATCACTGTGACATCAGTCCGTTACGGGCATCGCTATAGCAACGCATTAATCAGCTGATTCAGATCAGCTGGCTTTTGACCTTATTAGACATAAATAACTGATTATTAACATTAAAGACAATGACTGATTACAATGACAATGGACATTAAAAGAGCCTGAGTTTACAATATCGTGTAAATCATCCACTGATATCTATTTCAATAAAAAAAAATGTTGCTAAAGTGACAAGTTGAAATGTGTATTCTTCCTACAGAGATAGACAAGAAAAAAAATTCTGTTTGAGAGAAATAATAAGTTTTATTAATCACGTGATAAAAAATGGGTTTGAAAATGTATAAAATCCTTAAAGGGGTGCTATTCTGGTATTTGGAGTTTTCTGAGCTTTCTACAGTGTTACAGTGTTGAATCCTCATCAGACATGTGAACGACACTGTTTTTTATCACCTGAACGAATGTTCGAATTTGAGTTCCAGCACTCTCTCCGTTCGGTTTCCATGGCGACGAAAAACACACGAGTTTTTCCTCAGAGTTATCAGTAGAATAAAGATCTGCGGCCTCATCCAGATGAAAAAGATCTAACTGTGACGTTTCTGATGAATGAGCTTTCTACAGTGTTACAGTGTTGAATCCTCATCAGACATGTGAACGACACTGTTTTTTATCACCTAGACACATGTTTGAGTTTCAGTTTGAGTTCCAGCACGCTCTCCGTTTCCATGGCGACGAAAAACGCGGCGTTTTACAGAGTTTTTTCTACGTGGAAATCCTTGTGACGTCCCGGGGGATAAGGTTCGGTGATTGGTTACCTTCTACTGGTTAACAAGGGCATGTACAAATACATCAGGCGGGTGGAAAACGTGGGATGAAGTTATTTCCAACGATGGCTGGTGAGTTTACCAAAGAGAGACATCCTGCTGCATTCGTTGCTGTGGGTTGCTGTTTTCCACTTCGTTTTCAGGCTCTGATTCAGGTTCCAACATGTAGGGCTGGATGCTATGTGTTGACATTGTAGTTTGTTTTTTTATTGAGTTCATATCAGCCTAATCCTTCTGTTTATGAGACGTTACAATGACGGCGAAAGCAGGTGCGGTGCGCGCTCCCGATGTAGTGCAGTGGCGGCAGGCGGGGCTTAATGCGGAAGAGTCTCAATCCACTCGTTAAATTAGCCTGAAATGCACATAATAGTTCCACTTTAATGGAAACTTCTGTTAAAACAAACAAGAAAATTTTCTTTGTTTTTAAGAGCATTTATGTGTCACATTGAAATTAATTTCACTTAACCTAAACTGTTCAGGTTGTGTTTTCAGTTCTCTGGGATCAATCATCTGTCCACGCATGCTCACAGGGTTTCTATTCAAGTAAATTCCCTCATGAAGAAACATCGTCAAGTCTCTTATGTGACTGTCATGGTTTGGATTTTTTGTTTGTCTTTCGTTCTTTCCTGTTTTATTAGGTAGTTTAGCTTACTTGTGCATTGAAGCCCATTTTGTTTCCTGTTTATCAGCTCACCTGATTTTGATTTTCCAATTGATTTTATTTGGTTCTTGTTTCTCTCTCTTTGTATTTATACCCCTCAGTTGAATGTATTCAACTGAAACTGAATGTATTCAATAGTTTCAGATTGTTTTGTATTCACTGGTTCATTGTGTGTATTTGGAGTCGCTGTTTTCTCAGTCTAGTTTGGAATTGATATATCTTGGCTCTGCATCCTGCCCATCTCTGCTCCTGGCAAATGTTGTGATGAGATTAAAATATAATTAATTGAAAATAAATAATTACACAACCTGAAATCATTTTGATAAAGTTTTAATTGAGTCCCACATCTAGTTTTTACCAGTTGTAATTATATGTCTAATGTGTTGCCTCAGTCTAGAACAAATTCTCTTGATGTGCTCTGACCTTAAAATTCCTCCATAACTCTCAATATTTATTTATTTATTTTTGTCCGTTCTACAAGAGATTGCAATAAATTTCTCAGTCTGGGCAGGTTCCGACAGAGGTGAGGTACTCTCAACTTTACTGGAAGCCCCAAGAAAACTGCACGCTATTCAGAAGCGAGGTAAGTAAAAGATTACAGATAAGACTGCTATATGCTGGCGAGAAGTGGGAGTCATGTTAGCCGACCAGCATTATTCCATCCGGCTTTGTTTTTCCTGGGTGAAAAGGTAGAAGATGGAGCACTTCACTCTGGCCAAATAGAAACTTGTTATGTGGACTGCAGGTTTGAAAGACTGTAACCATAAAACATTAATCAGCTTACCTGCAGCAAAGAGGAGTAAGAAGTAGAGAAGGGGGATACGACGCTCTCTGCTCCTTCAAAAACCTGCAATCGCTATTTTCAAAACTCCATTAATGTTGCAAAGCTTATCGTGCCAACCAAACAGCAGAAAAGAAAATGAGAAGAAGGTATAGTGAGAAAACAGACCAGCCAAGGTGTAAAAGGTTGAGCAAAGTGTGGCTGAACTGTTACGGTAAAAGCTTCTGACATTAATAATCCATGACTTTGCTCTTATCATTTCAACTGGCCAATAACCAATAGTTTCCCTCCCTAACAAGTTCCATCAATATCCCAACATCGTCTTGTAAAGACTTAAAAATGTTGCAGGTTGTTATTGTTGGTTCTTCCATTTTATGACCACAGTCTTCTATATGTCACATTTGGGGATTCCAGCTTTGATGAGATCTCCATGAGTTTTAAATGTTGTCTTTCTATTTCTGCAAAGTAAACCCTATAATGTGATAAATAAAACAGTCATCATGGATCTAGTTGGATTTACCATATAGGACAGTGGTATTCAACTCCATTCTATGAGGGCCACAATCCAGCAGGTTTTCCATGTATTCCTCTTCAGCACACACATATCAAATTAAATGGATCAAACAGCCTATCAGGTTCTGTACAATGACTCATTAATTTGAGTCAGCTGTGTTGGAGCAGGGATACATGGAAAACCTGCCAGATTGTGGCCCTGGTAGGACCAAATTGAATAGCTCTGATATAGATTCTCAGAATAAACACTACACTTTGTGTCTGGATCGTAAACCTCCTGGACGGGATCGAAATGGCTGAAAACCTAAAATCGTCTAAATGGTAATTTAACCGTCACAGTTTACCCCACAGAGTTGCAAACTATGTGGATTAATGTCAGGATCAGCACCTCTGAATCTGATACAATGGTCCTCGGCAGGAAAAGGGTGACGTGCCTCTCCAGGTCAGGAGTCAGGTCCTGCCCCAAATGGAGGAGCTCAAGTATCTCTGGGTCCAGTTCACGAGTGAGGGAAGCGCGAGATGGACAGACGGATCGGTGCGGCGTCTGCAGTAATGCGGGCTCTGCGCCGGTCTGTCGTGGTGAAGAAGGAGCTGAGCCAGAAGGCGAAGCTCTCCATTTACCAGTCGATCTACGTTCCTACCCTCACATATGGTCATGAGCTGTGGGTCGTGACTGAAAGAACGAGATCTCGTATACAGGCGGCTGAAATGGGTTTCCTCCGCAGGGTGGCCGGGCTCACCCTTAGAGATAGGGTGAGGAGCTCGGTCATCCGGGAGGAGATCAGAGTAGAGCCGCTGCTCCTTTGCATCGAGAGGAACCAGTTGAGGTGGCTCGGGCATCTGGTCATACATATATATATATATATATATATATATATATATATATATATATATATATATATATATATATATATACATATATATATATATACATATATATATATATATATATATATATATACATATATATATATATATATATATATATATATATATATATATATATATACATATATATATATATATATATACATATATATATATATATATATATATATATATATATATATATATATATATATATATATATATATATATAGCAAAATTTGGATTGTCTTCATTAAATCTTACTCCAAGCTTTTTGGAAAGTTAGCAGCCCTTGTGTACCAGGAAATGTCCCTCGGCAGTCTAAACCTATCGCAGCATAACAAAGGGATAGTTAGATAGCTAGTGATCCGTAACTATTGGACTTATCAAAATATCTTAACTTAAAAGCACGTTGTTTTTTTAAATGTTTTACAGTGATCTGTATCATAACAATATCTCTGCCCTTTGTAACAAACCAAACTGTGAGGAAAAACAGGTAAAAATCCGTGGCGTTCTTGTCGTGGTTAAACCTACACCTTACAAATAAATGCATTGGAGGTGCATGGGAGACCCATCCAAGATGGCGGCGCGATGAGACGTCAGCTCATATAGGCGGCGTGATACAATGCGGCGTCTACGTATATATGATGTCTATGATCTTCATCATGTCTTCATTAGTAAAATGCATAATGTGATCAGATATTAGCTTTAACAAGCAGCTGAACTGGTGGTCCTGATAAAGCTGCCGGTGAGACGGAGTGTGTGTTTTCGTTTTGATCTGTAAAGAAATAGGACACACACACACCAACCAGCTGCTCGGCCAACAACCCTTCTCCATTGTTGGCTGCAACACTCACACCCACCCACTTTATGCACACGTGCATGTTTGCTAAATGGGTTCACTGATAATTAACTTTGGCCACATGTCCATGCATTGCGCACACACACTGGACTGGTGCGGCTTACACATGGACACACACACACACACACACACACACACACACACACACTCTGTCGTTTCCATCCTTTGAGATGATTGATGCTTTGAGGTTCCTCCGTCTCACTCCTTTGGTTACTGCTTATTGTTGTGTAACAAATGTCTAATAACATGTATTCTCTCTCTCTCTCTTTATGTTTGCTGCCTACACACTCATACCAGATTTTCTTACCTCACACACACACACACACACACACACACACACACACACACACACACACACACACCCACTCCCCATATGCAACTAATTACATCTCCTTCCATATCCCCTCTTCATGCAAACACACTCAGTAAAGGCAGTTTCTGCACACACAGACACACACATGCACGCACACACACAGACAAAATCATGTTACCATTATGTCACATGACATTATACTGACTAGCAGTGATTTCAGAATTTTACCTTAAGCACCATAGCCATGAATATAAGCACACATACACACACGTATGAGTCACTGTTAATCAGGAGAGCGACTGAATGTGAAGATAATCTGATTAATAACCTTTATTTGAAAAGGTTGTCCAGACTTCTGCCATCAGTAAGAGAAGTAATGTGGGTGTGAGATGTCCCGTGCTCGATCCTGACTCGTTGAAAAGAAATTTCACCAAAAAAAATCAACCAAACCAGTTTCGATATGTATATTTTTTAATGTGGAAAAATAGAGAAATTAAGAGAGTAATAATATTTAATCATATCAGATTTTCCAAAATACATTACACTGATATATTATCAGGAACAAGCTAGGAAACCGTTATTTATTCAGCTGCTAGAGCTCCACACCAGCAATTATCTGTATTAATAACCTGCTTTTCAGGACTTTTCATAAATATCTCATATTTCCCATGGAACATGAGAGCAGATGGCACTACAGTGGGTCGGACATGTCCCCTTCAAATTTATTGTGACGCTGATTCATCTCCCATTTCCCCAGGATAAGGCAGCAAACATTACAGGTAAAACAGAGATTAATGTCATTGCACCATGTATTGAGAGACCACGTTTATGGGTTTAGACCAGGGGTGTCAAACTCCAGTCCTCGAGAGCCAGTATCCTGCAGGTTTTTGTTGTCTCCATGCTCCAACACACCTGATCGAAACCCATAAATATCTTGACAAGAAGCTGCATTTGATTTAAATCAGCTGTGTCGGTAGAAGGAAACAAGAAATATACCGGATACTGGCCCTTTAGGAATAGAGTTTGACACCACTGGTTTAGACTAACAGTGCATTTTCTGTGGTTTTTATTTAGTTCCACAAGGGGCTTGTGAACTTGAAAACAGACAAAGTGCTCCGACGGTCAGCTGCGTGTATATTTATGAGCGCGTAAACTGTGAGTATTTGCAAGCAGAGAATCACCTTCATGAGAGTCAATCAGTCCACCCTGGACACATAAGTCCTCGCGGCAGTGACCAACAAACTCTCAACTCTTCCTCTGAAGCTCATCAGAACCGACCTTCTTGCTAACTGCTGGAGTTTTCACCAAGCATCATCCTCCGGCGGTAAAAAAGTGAAGCCTATGCAAAAATGCCAAAAAGTGTGGTTCAACCCTCATCCACTAGGGGCTCCAAAACAGAGCAAATCCCCAAAGACTCCCATGTTAAAAAGACCAACTTCACAGCAGAAATAAACATGTTTACAGCAGAAATAAACACGTTTACAGCAGAACTAAACATGTTTACAGCAGGAATAAACATGTTTACAGCAGGAATAAACATGTTTACAGCAGGAATAAACATGTTTACAGCAGAACTAAACATGTTTACAGCAGAACTAAACATGTTTACAGCAGGAATAAACATGTTTACAGCAGGAATAAACATGTTTACAGCAGGAATAAACATGTTTACAGCAGAACTAAACATGTTTACAGCAGGAATAAACATGTTTACAGCAGGAATAAACATGTTTACAGCAGGAATAAACATGTTTAAAGCAGAAATAAACATGTTTACAGCCTGGCACAAAAATCCCTTTTTGGTTTAATAGGTCAGGTTTACCTTCATGAACCAGAGCCTGACAAGGGGAGTGAATTTTTTTCTGACTCCCCTGGTTAAAAGTAATTTAATCTAAAAAATTTGGCATATTTAGAGGCATGTCCTTTCGACTGATAGGTACCCGATCACCAGCTCAAGTAAAAATAACTTGGAACAAGAGACTTCACAAAGACTTAGCTTGAGCCCGCTTATCCTTTGTTAGCTGCTTAGCTCCTGTCAGCTCAGAGTTAGCTCACTTAGCTCTTAGCTAGGTAGGACAGCTAGGAATTTGCTCGATGTCAATCATCCACCATGATGCTCTCAGCCCCCCTCTCAGCTCCACCTCTTTTCCCTTATTTGTATTTTCCGGGCGAGACGACGCGCATGCCCCTGCCAAGATGGTGATGGTAGGAACCGCCCACCGAGCTTCAGTTCAGCTCTTCAGAAACCTACGGGTGACATCATGGAGGCTCCGCCCATCTTTTATATACAGTCTATGGTTTTGACACTCCGGAGGAGGAGATTATGGTTGATGTGTCTTCTCCTCTGATTGGTCAGTTTCTGGCTGACAACGGAGCTGAAGTTAGTTATTTGTTAAGGACAGGAATTACCTGTATTTGCCTTGCAGACAATAAATTTATCCTGACTGAATTATAAGGCACCCAGAAACAAACTAAAAATAAACATGATAATCACATAAAAATTATAAGGTCACAACACTCAGTAAAGGTAAAACAAGTAAAGAGCATCCCGGTTGGACAAAGAAAATTTTCTGAGAGAAAATGTCAAATGCATAAAAAAGAAATTATTATTTAACTGGACTGAAGAAGCTCCAGTCTGAACTCAGATGGGAGGTCAGGAAAGAGCAGACCGGGGTCTAAAATAATAGATCACACTAATGGAAGAATGAGTCAGATGACAAAAATAAACAAACATGCTGATGAGGTTGACATACAAACAAAAAACATCAACATATAAAAATTAATTTATAGAAATCTGAACTGAAATGTCTGGTCTGATACAGGTGATACTACCGGCTCTGCAGGAGAAAATAAGCAAGGTGGACTGAGACCGACCAGGAAGAAGAAGAAGATTGGAGTAACTGCCAGTAGGTGCTTAATAAGAGCAAACCATTAAAATAATTATGATAAGGTAAGTGCTTCTTGTACTGTGTCTGCATGCTACGACTGAAGGAAGTTCTGCGTTAAGAAAGGCATCAGAGATGGAAGGTGAAGAATGGAAGATGCTGGGCATAATGACCCAAAGCAATTACATCCAATTTAACATCTATGCCTATAAATGAATGCACACTTTCTTCTTTCCACTTACAGTCTAAAACCATGCACGTCAGGTTAAAAGGTTGCTCCTTTTTCAGTGAGTGTGATTGGTTGTTTTTGTCTCTGCGATGGATGTACAGATGGAAGGATGATAGTCAGTCGTCATACCAACTGGTCGCACGCTTGATGAAAGGGGCTGCTTGGTAGACTGAAGAACCTTTGGGAGGATATTTTCTTGGCCCATTTAGGGCCCATTAATACAAACATGACATGGTTTGACCACCACAGCTTACTGGAGCAGGACACACAAACTTTTGGAGGAAAAGGGGGTCCAACCCAGTACTAGTAGCTGGTTCTAGTACAGTATAGTCAGTGTACATCATTGCTAAGACATCACTTGAGTTTTACAATGATGTAGTTAGTATGCTGTAAGTATACAACACTAACTTTACAGAAGAATTGGATGCATTATTTAATTCTACTGTTCTTTAAAATGACACCAATATAAAACATTGTGTTCAGGCAACTTTCTGTTGTTTAGTTACCAGTTATTTCATCACGGGGATCACGTCTGGCTTCAAGCTGGTTGTAAATTTAAGTCTGGCCAGATAAGTAATATGGAAGAGAAATGTTTGGTGTGGTCCAAAAAGAATGATAGAGCTGCAAGGAGCACTCATCTTAAGAGTCCACATTTAATTTGACATCCAGATAATTTCTGTGATGTTTTCATAGATCATCACAGTGTTTGGGCTGGTCTTAAATTATTTTAACTAGTGCTTTGTTTCTCCTCCTGTGAACCACAGAGTATTCTTCCTCCATCTCTGAGGCTCTTCCAGCCATCAGATATTTAGGAGGAAAAAGTAGCAAGAGGGTTTCCGTAAGTCACTAAGGTACATATACAGTCTCCATGGATGTTTGGTCCAGTCAGGTGGATTACAGGATATGGTATTGGAGAGGTGCCCAAGTCCAGTTCTCAAGTTCTACCATCCTACAACTTTTAGATGCAACCCTTCTCCAACACACTTGAATAAAATAGATAAAACACTCTTCTGCATGTTCTTCATCTCTGCAGCGACCTGGTAAAGAGACTTCCAGTTCATTCAGGTGTGTTGGAGAAGGTTTGCATCTAAAAGCTGTAGTATGGCACATGTAATCAGAGTCAAATGAGTTCTTTCTTAATGCTGGGTGGTTTGATCATCAGTCCCCAAAGTTTTCAAATGTCCACAAACAATCCAATCCAGTTTATTTATAAAGCACCGTTAAAAACAACAAAGTTGACCAAAGTGCTGTACAGAAGAAACAATAAAACATACATATTTACATCATAATGGGGCATCAGCACATTGTTAATAGTAAAACAACCCTTTAAATTAGTCAAACGCCAAAGAGAAAAAATGAGTCTTCAGACAAGACTTAAAAACAAGAAGCGATTCAGCCTGTCTAATGTACAGGGGCAGCTTATTCCACAACTTGGGACCAATAACAGAAAAAGCTCGGTCACCTCTCAGTTTACGCTTCGTCTTAGGAACCACAAGCAGAAGTTGATCTGTGGACCTCAGAGAGCGTGTAGGGGAATACCTCACCAGCAGGTCTGACAGGTAGCGAGGGGCCAGACCGTTCAGGCATTTAAAAACAAATAAAAGAATTTTAAAATCAATTCTGTAACGGACAGGGAGCCAGTGAAGGGAAGACAAAATTGGTAAAACATGGTCAGACTTTCGAGATCCAGTTAAAAGACGCGCTGCAGCGTTCTGCACCAGCTGCAGCCGTGCGAGAGAGGACTGACTGATCCCACAGTACAGGGCGTTACAATAGTCAAGCCGTGTAGTTACAAAAGCATGGATCAAAATTTCAAAATCATGTCTTGAGAGTGAGGACCTTATTTTTGCAAGCTGTCTCAGGTGGAAAAAACTTGCTTTCACCACAGCACTAATTTGTTTGTCCAATTTAAGTTCCTGATCCATTTTCACACCAAGATTGCAGACAGTAGGCTTAACAAACTGTGACAAGGATCCAAGGTTAACTGAGACAGCATCACCAACACTGCTAGGTCCAAGAAGAAGAACCTCTGTTTTTTTATCATTAAAATGCAAAAAATTTATTGACATCCAAATTTTAATTTCATCAATGCACTTTAAAAGTTCAGTGGCACTGAAGCTTTCTTGACGTTTGAGGGGAATGTAAATTTGGCTATCATCAGCATAAAGATGAAAAGACACACCAAGCCTTCGGAGAATAGACCCCAGCGGCAACAGATACAATGAAAAAAGGAGCGGACCAAGGAGCGGACCAAGGATTGATCCTTGCGGCACGCCACAATTCAAGGGGGCCGAGGATGAAGCAAAGTCACCCAATCTCACACAAAAACTCCTATCTGCTAAGTAGGAACGGAACCACTCCAAGGCAGTCCCGTGAATGCCCACTGTGTTCTCAAGTCGGCACAGTAGGATTTCATGATCCACTGTGTCGAACGCAGCGGTCAGATCTAACAAAACCAGTGCAACAGTATGACCAGAGTCATACTGTTGCACAAGACATTAAAAGTCACATTGCTCCCCATGAAGTCAATGTGTGCATCTATATAGTGCAGTTATGGAGTCACCTGAATATATGCTGTAATAGGAAACTTATATGTTTATATGTGTTCAGTGTGTTTCAGTATAATCAATGTTATTTTTTTATTAACTGAATTCTATTTTATTTATACTTTTGCGTGATTCAGCTTCAGATCTATGTGAACTCTGCATGACCTCAGGTCTACTCTGATCATTGGGTAACCATTCGGAATGCACGTTTTAGGCAGAATTTACTGTGCATGTAGATGAAAGGTAAATGATCCTTGTGTAGCTGCCGCTGAGATGAAAACCAAACCTTTGCGGGAATTTGCTTTAACCTCGGATCCCAGACAGCTAAATGAAACATGTCCCAGTGTACCTGGTAAGGCCTCCTTAAAGATCCAGGACAAGGTAGTAAATTAGTTGCACTAAATGGACTCCATTTGACAGCCAATGTTGGTGCCTCTGCAAACGTACATTGGTTCAGCTGCCCCACTAGGGGGAGGTAGCGAGTAAAAGAATGTACTGCAGCTGCTTCTGTGTAAATAGAAGAAGAGAAAGGACCGGTAGAAGAAAGGAAAAGAAGTGGTTTGTGACTGGTATTTTCGTTTTTATGGTTTTCATTTCAACAGAGCGCAGGAGACGCATGCCTGTAAGTGTTTTGACTGACTTTTTTCTAAAGAGAGACAAGATTGTGACTTTGCTGTATACGTTTCTTTTAAACAGCCAGGCGATGCTAATTCTTTTAGCATGTCTATGGGAATTCCTATTTTGTGTTAGCATTAAGCTAGCGGCATTTGTGATTATATTTTAGTTTGATTGCCGACTTATTTTGTTATCCTCAGTTCTGTACAATGTAAAAATGAGAGCTGTATTTGTAACGTAGGAATGTTTAATCTGTTACAGTTTTACAGTTACTTCAAGAGAAGGCCAATAAATTGCCTAACATCAAGATGTCTTGTCCCTTCTCTATGAGGACTTTTAGCTATAAGCCAAACTGAATTCAACATTCACGGAGGGCTGAATAGTAAAAAGGCTTCCTTCTTATCACATTTTGTCTGAAAGTGAAACGTCCTTTATGGCAAATCCTACAAAAAGTATGGAAGATACTTTTGAGACTACATCAGTCGTCTCTGGCTCTTTGTCACGCTCCAGTCAACGTACATCATCATCGACAGCCGCCACTAGAGCAAGAGCAAAGGCTGAAGCGGCACGTGCCCAACTTTCTTTCGCTCAACAGGAAGTACAGATCTTGAAACAGCAAGCTGAACAGCTTAAAATGAAAGCAGATCTGGATGCTGAACTGCATTTACTTAAGACACCGAAGGCAGCTGCTGCAGCTTTAGCTGAGGCTCAAGCTTGGGAGATGTCCATGCAAGCAAATGGAGACCCACAACAGCCTCAACTAGAAAACATGCCAGCAATCAACCTTGCTGAACGAACACAAGAGTATGTTCAGCAACAGACAAAATTCAGCTTGGATTTACAAAATGCCCAGTCACATCCACCTGAACCTCCATCTGCTTCAATGCTACATCCAAGTGTGTATCCTGAGTTAGAAGCAGAGGCTAACAGAGAATCGAGGATCCTCCAGCATAGTGAGTACATGAGTGAAGACTTTGCACCCTTGCCAATTAACTCTGCCACCCACCTGACACAGAACAGCTGCACTTTAAACCCTAAGAGAGAGACAATGCAGTGTTTTATCCACCATTCATGTTTTTTGTCATGTTTGTGAATGAAGAAGCCAAGACTCGTAATGATCCTAGCTTTTCTTATATCACTGGGCCTAACACTGTTGATCCTAGGCCAGAGAAAATAGTCAGAAACAAGTACCTAAACCCAGTCTCAGTCAGAAAGACAGACATTTCAAGTGCTGCTGGAAACAGCACAAACACATCTTCAGACAAAAACACCACAGATCCCAATAAACAATGTCGTCTCTTCAGGAGTAAGACTTTAGAGGAAAGAAAGACTCTCTTGAAAGACATATACATCTGTTTTAGGTGTTATTCTTCTGTTCATCACATGGCTAAAGACTGCCACACAGCTGTACAATGCACAGTGTGTGGTAGCAACAGACATGCAACAGCACTACATCCAGAGCCCATTCCACTTAAAGATGAAGACTCCTCTGAAGATCATGGCGGGGAGCAAACAAATTCAAATGCGCTTGATGTGACATCAAAGTGTACTGAAATATGTGGAGGTTCAGTCAGTGCAAGGTCTTGTTCTAAGATATGTTTGGTAAAGGTGTATCCGTAAGGCGAAGCTGAAAAAGGGGTTGAGATGTACGTCGTTCTAGATGATCAAAGTAATCGCTCACTAGCCAAAACAGACTTCAACGTTAAAGGGATTCCAGAGCCATATACACTAAAGACATGCTCAGGTGTGGTTGAAGCAACAGGAAAACATGCTAGGAACTTTTTGGTTGAATCTCTGAATGGTGTGACTCGGCTCCCATTGTCCACTTTAATAGAGTGTGACATGATACCTGATGATAGGACAGAGATACCATCACCAGAGGTTACTCATTACTATCCGCACCTCAAGTCACTCAAAGATAACATCACAGAGATCAACCCAGAGGCTAAAATCCTCCTACTCCTTGGTCGGGATATTTTTTGTGTGCACAAAGTGAGGGAACAACGTAACAGACTTCACAATCAACCATATGCTGAACGCCTTGACCTTGGTTGGGTCATAGTGGGAGAAGTTTGTCTTGGAGAGGTGCATAAGCCAGACAGTGTGGGTGTCTACAGGACCAACATTCTACAAAATGGAAGGACCTCCATTTTAAAGTCATGTCCAAACAGCATAAGGATCAAGGAGAAGATTGGTTGTCATAAACCAAATCTGAGTCTTCAAGGTTGTATGCAGTGCCTGTAAAGAAATGGACATGATATTGGCAGCCAGGTGTTCCAAAAAACACAACATGATGACAAACCTGCCTTGTCAATAGATGACACATGTTTCTGGAAGACATTAGAACAAGATGTGTACAAGGATAGTTCTAATAACTGGGTGGCTCCATTACCCTTCAGGCCACAGCGAAACCGTCTTCCCAACAATCACTCCCAAGCTGTAAAGCGCCTCTCTTCCCTTCGACGGACGTTAGACAGAAAACCCTCAAATGAGACAACAGTTCATTGATTTTATGCAAAGAATGTTCGATGAAGAACAAGCCGAACCAGCCCCACCATTGGATGAAGGGGAAAAGAGCTGGTATTTGCCAATGTTTGGTGTTTACCATCCCCAAAAACCAGATCAAATAAGGATAGTATTTGATTCAAGTGCTAGACATGACGGTGTCTCCCTCAATGATGTGCTTCTGAGTGGACCTGACCTGAACAATTCTCTTGTTGGAGTGCTGATTCGTTTCTGCCCAGAGCCCATAGCAGTTACAGCAGATGTACAACAAATGTTTTACTGCTTCAAAGTCTGTGAGAAACACCACAATTTCTTGAGGTTCTTGTGGTATGAGAACAATGATTTGAGTAAACCAGTGAAAGAGTACAAGATGACAGTACACGTATTTTGCAACAGTCCATCACCAGCGATTGCGATTTACTGTCTCAGACGAGCTGCTCTGGATGGTGAGGTTTTCCCTGTTGAAGCGTGAGAGTTCATCATGTGCAGCTTTTATGTGGATGCTGAACTTGCATCCTCTCCCAGCGAAGCAGAAGCAATCAATATTCTGCAGACATGTCAAGAGGCGTTTGCTAAGTCGAACATCAGACTGCACAAAATAGCAGCTAACGGCAACAAGGTCATGCAGGCATTCCGTCCAGAAGACCGAGCCAAAGATCTAAAAGACCTAGATTTAGGAGTTGAACCACTACCTCTTCAAAGGAGTCTAGGACTCATTTGGAATATTGAGACAGACAGCTTCACCTTTTCCGTTGCCAAGGATTAGAAACCTGTAACCAGAAGAGGCATCTCCCGTTTATGTCCAAAATTCTGGAGGAAATAGTTTCAGCTCAGCTACATGCCCACCTAAGCAGAAATAATTTATTCGAAGAGTTTCAGTCAGGATTTAGAGCTCATCATAGCACTGAGACGGCATTGGTGAAAGTTACTAATGACCTTCTTATGGCCTCAGACAAAGGACTTCTGTCCGTACTTATCTTGCTTGATCTTAGTGCTGCATTTGATACAGTCAATCATAACATTCTGTTACAAAGACTAGAACAGGTGATTGGAATTACAGGTACAGCGTTAAGCTGGTTTAAATCATATTTATCTGATAGACTTCAGTTCGTTCATGTAAATGACAAGTCCTCCTCACAAACTACAGTAAGTCATGGAGTTCCTCAAGGTTCTGTACTTGGACCAGTACTCTTCACGCTATATATGCTCCCTTTAGGCAAAATTATTAGACAGCATGGAATAAACTTTCATTGTTATGCAGATGATACTCAAATATACTTATCCTTTAAACCAGATGAAACAAATCAGCCCAATAGGCTACAAAATTGTCTCATAGACATAAAGACTTGGATGTCTAGAAATTTTCTCCTCTTAAACTCAGATAAGACTGAAGTAATTCTTGTTGGATCTGAAAAACTCAGAGCTAAATTTTTCAGTTTTGTAATGAACCTGGATGGCATTACTTTAGCTTCCAGTGCTACAGTGAGAAACCTTGGAGTAATGTTTGACTCGGACCTGTCCTTTGGCCCACATATTAAGCAGGTTACTAAAACAGCCTTCTTTCATTTACGTAATATAGCCAAAATTAGGGACATTCTGTCTCAGAGTGATGCAGAAAAACTGGTTCACGCTTTTGTTACTTCGAGACTAGATTACTTTAACTCTCTATTACTGGGCTGTCCTAAATATGCCCTGAAAAGCCTTCAGCTGATCCAGAATTCTGCAGCCAGAGTCCTGACCAGAACTAGCATGAGAGATCATATTTCTCCAGCTTTAGCCTCTCTTTATTGGCTGCCTGTTGAATCTAGAATAGAATTTAAAATCCTTCTCCTTACATATAAAGCCCTCCACAACCAGGCACCACTATATATCAAAGACCTCATAGTTCCTTATATACCAAGCAGAGTACTTCGTTCGCAGACTGCAGGCTTACTTATGGTTCCTAGAGTCTCAAAGAGCCGAGCAGGAGGCAGAGCCTTTGGTTATCAGGCCCCTCTCTTATGGAATAAGCTCCCAGTTAGTGTTAGGGAAGCAGACACCCTCCCCACCTTTAAGACTAGGCTGAATACGTATCTTTTTGATAAGTCCTATAGCTAGGGATGGTTAGCATCCCTTAGTTATGCTGCTATAGGTTTAGACTGCGGAGGGACATTTCCTGATACACTGAGCTTCTTTCTTTTTCTCTTTATCTCTCTCTTTTACCCCCCTCCAGTGTTGCATCAATAACATGTATGTCTCCTGTCTCAGCAGGTCTCCCTGGCGGGGAGTAGCAGTTCCTGTTGTCTGTTGTCTTTCTGTCCTCTTGCCCCCACACAGCAGAGGCAGATGGCTGCCTGTCCTTGAGCCGGGTTCTGCTGGAGGTTTCCTTCCTGTTAAAAGGGAGTTTCCTTCCCACTTTGCCAGTGTGCTTGCTCAGGATTGGAGATTGTGTTTGAATCAACTCAATCTGTTGGTTCCCTTATATAGGCTATTATGAATTGGCCTTCATTATGTTTTCCCCTCTGTCTGTAAAGCGTATTGAGATGGCATTGCCGTGATTTGACGCTATATAAATAAAGTTGAAGTTGAATCTTGTCAACAGTGAACAGTTTGTTCGACCCTTTAGGGTTTGTGATACCGGTTACCACAGGTGGAAGAAACTTGATGAGAGAGCTCTCTGTTGAACAGTACGATTGGGATGCTCCCTTGCCATTAGCAAAACAAGAGCACTGGAAACTTTGGAGAGACTCAATGGTGAAGTTAGAAGAGTTACATATTCCAAGGCCTTTTGTCCCAGTTTCACTTTCCACGCACACAAGTCAAAGAGAGTTGATTGTGTTTTCAGATGCATCAGTTATAGACATTGCTGCTGTAGCTTACTTGAAGACAGTTTCCACAACTGGAGAAAGTCACGTGGGCTTTGTTATGTCAAAATCCAAATTGGCTTCACGTCCAGCTCATACTGTACCTCGTCTTGAACTTTGCGCAGCCGTCTTGATTGTAGAACTGGCAGATTTCATCTTAGGTAAAATGGAGATTGACGTTCATTCAGTGAGATTCTACACGGACAGTAAAATAGTGCTTGGCTACATTTATAACACTGCGCGCAGATTTTATGTGTATGTGTCAAACAGGGTGATGCAAATCAGACAATCATCAAATCCAAGCCAGTGGCATTATGTCAACACCAAAGAAAACCCAGCTGATCATGGGACTCGACTAACAGCTGTTGGAACTCTCAAAAGCACTGACTGGTTTACTCGACCAACATTTCTAACAAAAGCCCAGCAAGAAAACAGTTCTCAGCCTGAGACATTTGAGCTGGTGCACCCAGATGAGGATCCAGAGGTCCGACCAGAAGTGACAACCTTCAGTACAAAGGTCACAGGAAAAATGTTGGGATCGCAAAGATTTCAGAGATTTTCAACTTGGAAATCGTTGGTACGTGAAGTTTCAACTCTTATTGGGAAAGCAAGAAGCGTTGCAAAAATGAATCTCTGCAACACAGACAACAAAGATTCCCAGGCTGTAACCATTATCATCAAGAATGCTCAACAAGATGCCTTTCAAAAGGAGTTCCAATGTCTCAACAGGGGAGAACAAATTCCCAAACACAGTCCGCTTCAAAAGTTGTCTCCATTTCTGGACAATGTTGGGCTTCTGAGAGTTGGTGGCCGAATTTCTACAACTGACTTAACCTTTGATGAAAAGCATCCCCTGATAATTCCCAAGACACATATTGCCACACTGTTGGTTAGGAAATATGAACAGACCGCACATCAAGGACGGCATTTTACGGAAGGTGCTGTTAGGTCTGCTGGACTATGGATAATTGGAGGAAAAAAGTATTTATCTAGTGTGATACACAAATGTGTGTTCTGCAGGAAACTGAGGGGTAAGCTAGAAGATCAGAAGATGTCCGAGTTGCCCTCTGACAGACTGTCTATGGAGCCGCCATTCACTCGTGTTGGTTTGGATGTGTTTGGGCCATGGACAGTTACAGCTAGGAAAACAAGAGGAGGGCATGCTGAGAATAAACGCTGGGCTATCATGTTCACCTGTCTGAGCACCAGAGCAGTGCACATTGAGGTTATAGAGACCATGACTACTGCAAGCTTCATAAACGGTTTTAGTGCTTTAAGAGGACCTGTCAAAACACTAAGGTCAGACCGAGGCACAAATTTTGTTGGAGCCTGCAAAGAGCTCAAACTTAACACAGAAGACTCAGAGCTACAAGCATACTTTAAAGATAACAAGTGCACCTGGATATTCAATGCGCCTCATTCTTCTCATATGGGTGGAGTGTGGGAGAGAATGATTGGCACCGCACGGCGAATTTTGGATGCACTTATTCTTAAGACAAGTCCATCTCACTTGACAAATGAGATACTCATCACTCTGATGGCAGAGGTCGCTGCTATCATGAACTCAAGACCATTAACTCCAGTATCATCTGACCCAGAGGTTCCGACAATAACTGTTAAAAAGTTAGTTAAAACCCTTTGTTAGTCAGACAGTGGTCTCAGTCTTGTTAATGTGAACATCTTCTCACAGCTGCAGCTGTTTTAATAAAAACCTCATAAACAAAGATCTTTCTGTGATTATTTAAAGTCAGATTTCCAGGGCGATACTGCACCATCCCTCGTATGTGTCAGCTCTGTTCCTTCTTCAGCGACCACATTGCTTTTCACATGAAGACTGCATCATGTGCATTTCTTTGTGTGTTTCTATAATGAGGGTGTGTGCATACAGAAGAATATGACCTGTTAGAAAGTAAAGAAACATAAACTTGTTGCATCATTGTTTAAGTCACAGGATTGAAAAAAAAAAGCAGTTTTTTTTTTTTTTTTTTTTTTACTAGAAATTAGGCTTTTAGAAAATGAGACAAATGCTCAAATTGTTTTACAATTTTTACTTTTTGAGCAGGAAAAATAGATTATTAATGTACACCATAACAGAAAGAGCAAAATACTCCCAAATATGTGTAAAACATTATTCACTATGAGTCAGACATGAATCCGTTTTAACATTGACTGTCTTCCATTGGTTTTCCACACATCCGTCTCATTCCACTGGTCTCATTCCACTGGTTTCATTCCACTGGTCTCATTCCACTGGTCTCATTCCACTGGTTTCATTCCACTGGTCTCATTCCACTGGTCTCATTCCACTGGTCTCATTCCACTGGTTTCATTCCACTGGTCTCATTCCACTGGTGTCATTCCACTGGTCTCATTCCACTGGTCTCATTCCACTGGTCTCATTCCACTGGTTTCATTCCACTGGTCTCATTCCACTGGTCTCATTCCACTGGTTTCATTCCACTGGTCTCATTCCACTGATTTCATTCCACTGGTCTCATTCCACTGGTTTCATTCCACTGGTTTCATTCCACTGGTCTCATTCCACTGGTCAGTAAGTTGAACGTTGAGTTTACTGAGCAGCCTGAGAAGACAAAACTTACCTGCATGAAACAAGTTGATCTCCGGCAGATTATTGTTATTTTTATCAGAAAAACATCCTTCTCAACACCTGTGTGATGGGGTCAAATGCATGGTTTTTAAATTAAATTGTTTGATTGCATGTGTTTTTAACTTATTGCTGTGCGACTACTAACCCCCCCTGGAGGCCTGACTAGCACGACCCTGTTACGTGAGAACACCTGTGAGGTCTGGCAGCAGACAAGTTAAAGATGAGCAACAGGTGTGATGTGTAAGAGGACGAGAGCAGGACAAGGAAGAAAGGAGACCGTGCTCCTGAAAGATGGAAGATGGAAGATGGAGACTACGACGACGATTATGATGATGATGATGATGATGAAGATGATGATGATGAGGAAGGGACTGCTTATGGACCAGTGACGACGGGTCGCGGTGGGAAGGCAGGAGCCTGAAGTGCAGCAGTCAGTCTGGACCCGATGGAGCAGCTACTCAGTCCCGGGCCTTCGGATACTCCTGGCCCAGGACCAAGTGTGAGTACAGTGGCTTAGTTAAGGGTCCAGAGGGAGCGGCTGGCTGCAGGGCCAGGCAGGAGGGTTCCCCTTCTTAGGATTGTGGACTGCTCCTCTCGGCAGGTCCTGGGACGTGGTGCGGCTGAAGAGATCCATCGCTGCAGAGAGGAGGACCACCCCAAGCCGCACAGTGGACATTTTAGAGGACTGGGTTGGAGGATGGGATTTTATTTTAATCTTTTTATCAGTTTTTTTTTCTTTTTTTTTTATAAACAGTGTTTTTACTATGAAGGTTTAGTGTGGTTGACTCTGCTCCCTCTCATTTTTAAAAGGACCAAGGTGGCTGGGAGGAGGTTTTTTTTTTTACCTGTCTTTATTCTTTATTTATGTTTTAACATGCCCCAGCCACCATGACACATGTTCCGAAAACACTTGAGTCGTTTTATTTCTCTGAGCTCTCTGAAACACTCTTCATCATTTCATTCCAGGAAGTCTGCAGCGCCGCCAGTCTGATTCAATAATAAGCCGCTGCCTTTGTAATTCAGATGCTAATTATATACAGATGGTGAGAACACGTTTATTAACATTTGCAGTGCAAATTGCTGGTAAAATACATGCACATAAATCAGGCCAAGAGTAATTTCCATGATCAGAAAACAGACTTTGGAAGTGGAAGATCAAAAACGCCACCAACATGTAAATATTTTGGAGTGTTTGTCATGGAAACCAGGAAAGTTCAAGAGATACTTTCACTGGTGGTTTTTTCTCTTTACTTAGATGTCATGTATGAAGAAGGACCTCATGTTTTTACATGTGCATTTAAAGGATTCAGGGCGAAGCCTGGATATTCAACTGTTTATGAGGTATTAAGTAAAATCAACAAGATTGGTATGCTTATGCAAAGGCTGTGTGTGTGTGTGTGTTTGTTTTTGTGCATAACCTCCTTCTGTAATGTGCAGAAAACAAACACAGACTCTCCAGTAATCAAACCCCTCTGAGTGCAGACAACAGCCACTGTAATTAACTGAACTGTTTCATTACTCTGCTTGCTTTCAGCCTTTAAAACATGACGGAAGTCTGTCAGTTATCTCACACACACACACACACACACACACAGGAAGAAGACTGATGTACTGTAGCAAATTAGAAGTAGATAAAAAGTGTGAAGGCCTCATTTAAACTTCCGTTCTTTACCCAAAGAGCCGTTTATTGTTCCTCGTACAAATTCATCCCTTTAAAACTTAAAAGAGCAAGAAAATGATGGAAAAGCATCAGAGCTAGCATTAGCCACAACATTAACCGCCAAATAGAAGAACAGAAATCATGTAGAAAAATGTAATTATGCCTAATTATGTTCATTTTCCTCTGAGCTGCAGAGCTGCAACGTTCATCTAACGTCTTCTGCTGGCGGCCTTCTCTGTTTTCACCCAGTCTGCTTCTGTTGGTTAGTCATGTCCAGTTTACAGACATGTTAAAAACCAGCTCTGTATTGGGGCTGTCCAGCGCTCAATCCTGCAGGTTTCCAGCGTCTCCCTGCGTCTCCAGATGGGAGTATCTGATGCGACAGAAATATATGGAACATTATTATATGGAAAATAATAGGGCTGTGAAGATACGCTTTTGTCGATACAATTCCGTTTTTTTGGGTGCCGATTTGATTTAAATTGTGATTCCCACAAGTCTTTGATATTGCTGATTTGTGTAGATTAAAAGCAAAATAAATGTATGAAACTTACTTTTTTGCTCGTCATTTTTCTTGAGTTCAATTAGGAAAAAACAACACAGTCACCAGACCATCATTCTGCTGCTATAATGCCCGAGAAGAGCAGTAAAAACAATAAAAATGACAAAAATTTTATAATAGATACTTTTAAATTTGTTTGACAAGAAAATCGATTTTTTTTAACAAAAAAAAAAAAATCGATTTTAAAATTGTGAAGCAAAAAAAATCCAGATTTTTGATTTTTCAATTTGATTTTCCCACCCCTAGAAAATAATTTATGTTTTTTTATATGTAAAAACTTGATCATTAAGATGCCATTTAAGGGTTTAAGTCAGAATTGATTAAATGTTTTGTAGTTTTGTGCAGGTTTAAAGTTGTTTACGTTCATGTAGCTAGCGACGACACAAGCAAATAAAAAACAGAAAGTTGAGAAAATGGTGTTTAAATACCCGAGGAGGACATCAGGGTTAACGTTTAGCAGCATCAAAACCCCCCACAGTCAGGGACCCCCCTCTGCCGCCTCATGGGCGGGCATCGGGCTGACTCCAGGGGGAGGGGGGGTGGGGTCTTTGCTCGGGGGTTGCTGCCATTCGCCCACGTCTCGGGGTCCTCCTGGTCCACCTCTGACCTCTGTGTAGGCGGGGCCATGTTGGCATGATAACTGTCCTGCAAACACGTTTCACTCCGTGTGTTCTGCATGCCGACACGGAGTCGTCCTGCAGGTTTAATCACTAATTTCATTTCAGGTTGTATTGCTGGCTTTGGTCATCTGTGATGCTCCTCCCAGTTGCTGACTCTGGTGGTGGTGAGATGTGAGATGAGATGTGACGGTGAAGAATCTGGGACTGTGTTTCCTAAGAGTGTTTCCTCTCTTTGTCTTCTGTTTATTTTTCTTTCTGTTCTCATTCTATCATTTTCCTGTTTTCATCTCCAGTTAGTTCCAGCAGAACCAGGTAAACTCAGTAAAACAAACATCTATGCAAAATTATATATATATATATATATATATATATATATATATATATATATATATAGCTGTACTACCTGAAAAAAGCTACATGCTTTACTCAAGAGATGACTTAAAGAGCCCTTTTCATACATCAGGTGTGCTTTACAGGCAACACAAATACACCTTAATTAGTCATTTATTCCTCAGAAATTCTTCCATGCTAAATAAACGTTGGCATGTGCACGTGAAGCCAATGCTTCAAAGTTAGCTAAGTGCTTAGCACAGCAACAACAACAGAAACAAAAACCTGACAACCAAAGCAGACATTGTCTACTTTCAGTAAATGCAGTCATTCAGTCTAATTTCAAAAGACTTTAGTGTTGAAAAAGCAACACTAAAGTCAAAATGTTATCTACTCTCCTGGTTCTCCTCCTGATGACTTTATTTGATCTTTGTCTCCAAATGATTATCTGCCCTCTTCCACAGCGTCATATTACTCAGGTCTGCCCATAAATCCTGCCTTTTAACCAGTTCACTTTCTATTCCATGGATGTTTTCTTGTCTGTTTGAAAGTGTAAATCACACTTTTACAGGATAAAAAATGGAAACCTTGCCTCTGGTGTTCGCATTTCTCAGCACCGACCTGATTATGTTCCTCTCAATGTGCCGTTGATCAGATTAGGCGAAAGTTGTCTTGATTCAAATGGATTTGCTTTCAGGCGCTGGACTTGGAGAGCTGCGAAGATCCCTTCTGTACTCACTGGAAAGGTTGTTTCATATTCCTCATTTTCTCACAGTGTAAAGAAAACTCATCTGAGAACATCTGGTCACAGCAGAATGACCCACAGACCATTATCATTCACCCTTCTTTAAAGGCACATATGTAACTTTCTGACCTTGAAACTCTGCATACCTGACGTGTTCGATGACAAAGTGTCTATTTACCCAGCAGCTTCCCGAGGCTGAGAAACGGACACTGTCCAACTTTTACATCTGGGATGCGACGTGACGTTTGGCTTCATGGTATAATAAGGAACTGGCTGTTTGAACACGCAACGTCGCTGATTCAGCAAGAAGATTAAAAGAGAGGAACAAAACAAGAGTCATGGTAAGGGTTTTCTGCTGGCTGGAGAGAGCTGACAGGTCAGGTAGGATGCAGGACGGGGGCTGAGTTAGCTGTCGATGGGGGAGCGCGTGGCGGGGAAATGGTGAAAGGTCTGTAGTGTGTTTGTGATGCAACCACTTCCAGTTTCAGAAACTGAAACTCCTGCAGGAATAAAGCAGAAAAGAAAACCAGAAAAACAAAACATTTTTGCAGCTAAATGTTTTTTTTAAAAAATAAAGCAACGTATTTATACAGCAGCAAAGGAGGAAGTGTGTGTGTGTGTGTGTGTGTGTGTGTGTCCATGTGTAGGGCGCACCAGTCCTGGTTGACGCTGCTGATCCAGGAGCTGGGTTTGAGCAGGAGGTTTATGAGGTGTGGAGGACCAGAGGAACACCGTAAGGTGGTGCAGTTCTTGAAGACAACCATGTTTTGCTGGAGCTTTGAGAAGGTCTTCGTCTTCATGACGACACCTTTACAGCTGCTGAGACTTCTCCTTGGTTTCCTCTCCTCCTGCTGCAGCTTCAGCCTGGTCCAGGCTTTCCTGTCCATTAATCTGCCATCCCACTCCTGACGCCACAGGCAAGATGATCATTTACATATTCACAACAGCAATAAAGATATGTTGAATTTATTTCTGGGTCTGAATAATTCCATAGGGAATTAACAGAAACTGGTTGCTCCACCACAGAGCATTGTTACCAGGCTGAACTCTCCACTGTCGCCTCTACACCGTCCTCCATCCAGGCTCATCATGCTCAGTTAAAACCAGCTTCTCATGGATATCATCAGCTATGGTAAATAATTAAGTGAAGCTTCCTGCTAAGATGAAATTTTTCATTTAGTTAATGACCTTAATGCAAGAAAATACAACTATATTTGTTGAAAACATGATTTTGAAAACATTAATTAGATATAAATTCTGAAAACTAATTAGTCACATTGAGATTAAACATTATATTTTAGTGAATACACATTTTCCTGTCAAGGCACAATTACTTAAACGGGTATACGTGTCCCTGAAGGAGCACATGGAGGCACCGCAGCAGGAGAAAAATAAGCGTCAGTTTAAAACCTATAATATCATCATTTTATCAACTAAAATATTTAGTTTTGGTTTATCTCACTAAACAAAACATCCACTACACAGTTATACCAAGACTTTGACACATTCTGGCTTATCCAACACAACATGAGCCGTCCATCACAAATCCCAGCAACAACTAAAAACAGGAGATTCTCTGCTGAACTGCAGCATCGGTGCTGGAAACACAGAATAAGGAGCCAAGATCAGGCTAAACTAGAACTAAATTCTACTATTTGGATGAAAATGACAAACTGGCATGTCTGAAGCAAAGCGGTTCTGAGGTAGGTGGAGATGGCTGCATGAAGGCAGGACATCTCCTCACCGTAAAGCATGATTGTCCTGTTGGTATCATGGGTTTCTGTTCCTTCCCGACATCATCAGAAGCTCTGGAGTCTTCTTCTGTGGTGACCGGTAGCTGGAGGAGCAGAAGAAGCTTGATGATGTGGGAAGGACTCCTGATGATGATGATGATGATGATGATGATGTTCTGCAGAGACGATGATAGACGGGGTCTGAGGACACATTTTGCTGCAGGACAGAAACGACGGGAACAGACTGAAGTTAAACTGTTTCAACATAACTGTTGATATGAAAACTGACTCTTTATGAACTGTGATAAATCAGGGACCAACAGGAGGGATCTGGCTGAAAACTCATCCCACCGGAGGGGACGTATGGGGACGTATGTGGGGCGTATGGGTGGCTTATGGGGGACGTATGGGATGTATGGGGGACGTAGGGGGATGTATGGGGGGCGTATGGGATGTATGGGGGACGTATGGGATGTATGGGGGACGTAGGGGGATGTATGGGGGACGTATGGGATGTATGGGGGACATATGTGGGGGCGTATGGGTGGCTTATGGGGGACGTATGGGATGTATGGGGGACGTAGGGGGGATGTATGGGGGACGTAGGGGGGATGTATGGGGGACGTATGGGATGTATGGGGGACGTAGGGGGGATGTATGGGGGACGTATGGGATGTATGGGGGACGTATGGGATGTATGGGGGACGTAGGGGGATGTATGGGGGACGTATGGGATGTATGGGGGACGTAGGGGGGATGTATGGGGGACATATGGGATGTATGGGGGACGTATGGGACGTAGGGGGGATGTATGGGGGACGTATGGGATGTATGGGGGACGTAGGGGGATGTATGGGGGACGTATGGGATGTATGGGGGACATATGTGGGGGCGTATGGGTGGCTTATGGGGGACGTATGGGATGTATGGGGGACGTAGGGGGGATGTATGGGGGACGTAGGGGGGATGTATGGGGGACGTATGGGATGTATGGGGGACGTAGGGGGGATGTATGGGGGACGTATGGGATGTATGGGGGACGTATGGGATGTATGGGGGACGTAGGGGGATGTATGGGGGACGTATGGGATGTATGGGGGACGTAGGGGGGATGTATGGGGGACATATGGGATGTATGGGGGACGTATGGGACGTAGGGGGGATGTATGGGGGACGTATGGGATGTATGGGGGACGTATGGGATGTATGGGGGACGTAGGGGGGATGTATGGGGGACGTATGGGATGTATGGGGGACGTAGGGGGGATGTATGGGGGACATATGGGATGTATGGGGGACGTAGGGGGGATGTATGGGGGACGTAGGGGGGATGTATGGGGGACGTATGGGATGTATGGGGGACGTATGGGATGTATGGGGGACGTATGTGGGGGCGTATGGGTGGCTTATGGGGGACGTAGGGGGGATGTATGGGGGACGTAGGGGGGATGTATGGGGGACGTATGGGAAGTATGGGGGACGTAGGGGGGATGTATGGGGGACGTATGGGATGTATGGGGGATGTAGGGGGATGTATGGGGGACGTATGGGATGTATGGGGGACGTAGGGGGATGTATGGGGGACGTATGGGATGTATGGGGGACGTAGGGGGGATGTATGGGGGACGTATGGGATGTATGGGGGACGTATGGGATGTATGGGGGACGTATGGGATGTATGGGGGACGTATGTGGGGGCGTATGGGTGGCTTATGGGGGACGTATGGGATGTATGGGGGACGTAGGGGGGATGTATGGGGGACGTATGGGATGTATGGGGGACGTAGGGGGGATGTATGGGGGACGTATGGGATGTATGGGGGACGTAGGGGGGATGTATGGGATGTATGGGGGACGTAGGGGGGATGTATGGGGGACGTATGGGGGTCTGGTGACCACCCTGAACTGATAAAAACTGACTCGTGATCAAACTACAGATGAAACTAAAAGATGAATTAGTTAAATGTGTCACTTGTAGAGTATAAGGCAGGGGTGCCCGGGTTCGGTCCTGGAGATCTACCATCCTGCATCTTTTAGATGCACCAACGTGTCTCGTTCCTGCAGAGCTGGATGACATGCAGAGGAGGAAATCAGCTGTTTGATGGAGAAGGGTTGCATCTAAAAGTTTCAGGGCACCCCTGGTATGTCCCATTTTGTTGTAGGTTTAGTTTACATGACAACATTTTCATGCAAACCACAAATTTGAACTGTTTTGTTGTTGAAAAACGTTGCATCTCAACAACAGTGGAGTTAAAAGGACCTCCATGAAGACCTAAAATGCAAATGGGAGTAGAAACGATGAGGTGTGTGTTCCAGGCCTGTATCATGCAGGGAAGCCTGCGGTGGCTGGGAAGTGCAAAACCAATAGAAATGTCAAAAAACACATTGCAAAATTAAAAAACAAAATTACTTTTTGAAAACCTTTCCACAAAATAAAAAACAAATTTAATTAAAATAACAAAAAAACAAATTTAAATAATAATTAAAAAAAAGAAACAAATTCCCTTTTAGGAAACAAATATTTCAAGAAACATTTTTACATTTTTAGAAAACAAATATATGTTCCACTCCCGGTGTTTAAATCCCTCCTTTTCCGTGTGAAGCTGCCTGTTATTTTGTTTTGCGATTTGTGAAAGTGTTCTAACTGAAGTTTGTCTGTTTTCTGAAATATAAATTTGTTTTCTGGAATAGGAATTTGTTTTCTTGATTTTATTTTGTTTTCTAAAATGTATATTTGTTTCCTAAAAATGTAAAAATGTTTCTTGAAATACAAATTTGTTGTTAAAAATGTATATTTGTTTCCCTAAAAAGGAATTTGTTGTTTTTTTGTTTTAAATTTGTTTTTTAAAATTTAAACTTGGTTTTTAAAATTGAAATTTGTTTTTTATGTTGTGAATTGGTTTTCAAAACGTAATTTTTTTCTTTGAATTTTGAAATGTGTTTTTTGACATTTTAATTTGTTTTGCCCTTCCCAGCCACCGTAGAAGCCTCTGCAGTGACACCCACGTTTGTGTCAGTCATAAACAAAAACATCAAAAACAGTTTGATGAGCATTAAAACAATTTTAATGCAGAGTTTTTATGGAGTTTTAGTGGAGAGTTTTTTTTAAACAATGTCAGTACCTTGTCATGGACACACTGGAGAGTTTTTTGTCTGGTTTTAACACAAGAAAAAAAAAAACTTATCCAGTAGTTTTAATTATCACAGCTCCTCACCAGCAGACAGCTTTATTCAATAAACCATTAAACTGACACCCGAGTCTGCTATTAGAAAGACATTTATAGTTAAGATGGAAAGCGCTCTGCGGACCACACGTCGAACAAGCCGAAAGGCCACAAACTGAACAACTGAGCTGTGGTGATCTTCACCAAACAGTTACTGTTTCTAGAAATGTTGATGTGCCATCACTTAACGTCCTCATAGAAGAGAATATTTATGCCTGACAGACACAGAAGGAGGTCGGATGAGTCTCCATCTCAGCTCCACATCTGGATGGTAGGATCAGAATCTTCTGGAAACATCCTGACAACATGGATCCATCCTGCCCGTCTGGATGAGGCTCTGCTGGGGGCGGAGCTCGGGGGGGGGGCTTGTAGATCACATGCAAAGCATTGCAAAGCAAAGAGTTGTTCACCCACACACAGTGTGTTGATGTTACCTTCTTGTTTGGCTGATTACCTCCGACTGTCAGGGTCCAGCTGTTCTGAGGCCCAGTGAGGTCAACCTACAGCTCTTTCCGAACACTTCTGCATTCAGTCCTCTTCCACTGACGACAAGCTACGTTTTAACGGTTACACAAATGTGACAAAGCACAATGTAGTGAAACAAAGAAGAATATAAAAACATTTCTTTTAGACTCTGGTCCTCAAGGCCCACTGTCCTGTCGGCTTTGCATGTTTCCTGCCTCAACTTGCCGCAAGTCGAATGCTTGTGCAGAGCTCGTCACACACAGTCCTGTCAAGTTTTGGATTTTAAAATCTCTGGCAATCGCCCAGCAGGTCGGGGGGGCCGGGGGGGGGGGGGCAGGTCCTTCTGTGTCAGGAAGGTGGTTATAGTTGCTGCTGCGTGTTTATTCTTCGCAGGGGCCGGGGGACCATGTATGAAAATATGGGAAAAATACAGGAAAACAAAACGACATCAGGAAACAGGGAAAAATATGGGATACTTCGAGGATAAGGTCAACTTCATATCGCACATTTCCAAACAGTAACACTTCTCTCAAAGGGCTGAACACTTACAGCTACTTGACAGCTACGGTCCGATATCCATTTAGTTTCAGGTGCTGTTCAGCAGGGAAATATCCAACACCTGCAGGATTACGGGTCTTAAGGGCCAGGGTTGGGACCACTCCCATAGAGCATCTTGGGGATGTGATGGAATGGAAGATCCTCATCATGGATGTGCAACTGGAGCAAGGGATGTCTCCAAACCATTGTTGGATCTACGGCACAAAGAATTCAGGCAGTTTTGAAGGTAAAAAGGGTCCAACTCGGTGCAAAAAGGTGGACCTGATAATGATTTACCAACACAGCAATTCCTGTCCATGTTAAACACAGATATACTCAGACACACAGAGAAAGATCAGTCCTGAGCTTTAGGCTATCCCAAACCCTGACAATCCCAAAGTGACCTTCTCTCTTTCAGACCACACCAGACTCAAAGATTCAAAGCTTTTATTGTCATATGCACAGTAAGAAACATGTTTCCTGCACAATGAAATTTTACGTTGCTGCTCACACTGGATGCCAAGAGTGTGGAAAAAATGAAAATAAACAATCTTTAAGGAATATACGCTATAAAAATGTAGTTAATATTTTATGTACGTATTTGCAGATCTATGAAATCTTAGTAGTGTAAAATGGTGGGTATAGAGTGGAAACAGAAAGCGTGAATTCTACATGTGTAACTGTAAACAGGAAGTATAACCGGATTAATCATCACATCACAACACATCATCACAATTCCTGGAATCCTCCTTGTTAAGTTTTACATCCTAAATGCCATAATTAGGTTCCCACTCTTCATTTGTAAACTGTTTTATGGTTACATCTGTCGCTTGTTGATGATGTCACAACTTTGCACCTTGCTCTGAACTGTGCGCGCTACGCCGGACGGGCAGATGATATGTACATGTTCTGTTCATGCAGTCCAATATGCCAAGAAGACAAAACTGCTGTCCTGAAGCTTTGCTTATCTTCCACCACGCAGTGAGAAGAGCTGTAACGCCCCTCAGACCTCCAAATATCTCTTTATCACTTCACAGGGTCTCTGATTGTCCCTTTAAGCTCCATAAAACTTGAGGAAGATTATTGTTAAAATGTTGGGAAGCCAGAATGTAAGTTGTCCCTGAAGTGCTGCCATACAGTTAGTTTGAAGCATGACAGCATCGTTTAGGGTGAAATAAGCTGAGGGTTAAATGACCGGAGCATCTCTCATCACTGCATTTCTGCACCGCTCCAGCTCTCAGATGTGTCTTCATAAATCATCTCATCATCCTCAGTTTACTCTCTCTGGGTCCAAACACTAATCCCAGGCACTGATTTAACTGCAGATAAATCTGACGCCATATGGATGGGATTAACCGCTGGCCTGCAGTTTACAGTGCTGGTTAATGAGAGACAACGGCTCTGCTGCTGAGCTCTAAATGGCTTTACTCTCTAATTCTCACTCAGCCTTTTCTCTACCTCAGCACCTGAGATTAAATCAGGATTAAGATGAAAGTCAATCAATTTTGTTCTCAATCCAATAAATCTGTAAATCATCAGGTTTTGGCAGACTTGATTCCAGACGCAGAAAGACTCACATGAAGTTTTTTCATGCTAGTAAAGAAAATGTGTTTGATCATAAAACAGTGTTTTTCAGCTGGACTTTACACAGGAAACAAATCACAACTTCTTAATAGTTCAAAATTTCAGGGATGGAACTTGTTGGGTCCATAAAGTGTGAAAATATCTTATTTAGACTTTTAAATCTGACTGGGGTTTTGTTTGCCACGTTTAAACCCAGCGAAGAGGTCATTCAGCCTATCTTTTATCCCACGCTGCACTGCTCTCAGTCCATCTATCTGGGCCTCTCTCTGCATTTCCTTACAGAATATAAAACTATAGATCTGATCAGCTGCTCTCTCAATGCAATTGATCAAATCTTTTCTACCTGGAGGACGGGAGGGGGAGCCCCCATGTCCTGACAGAACACACACAGCTGCATACATGACGGACTCAGGGGGCGAGTGGACGGTCAAGTGTGTCGCTTCCTTCTGTGGATGTTGTGGAAGATAATTAGATTCATGGTAGCTGGGATTCTGCTGGAAGAAATTTGGAGGATACAGGCGACTACTGGCAAGCTTCCGCACTTCTGAGCTGGACTTTGCCTATCAGCACTCAGAGAATAAAAAAAAAACCAAGAATGAAAAAGCCACAGTGCATACTGGACAATGTTTCTATTTACTTTCAGTGGTCCTTCCTGTACGGATGACAGGTTGCATATCAAACTACAAAGTGCAAAATAAAAAGAAGTGACAGCGGTTAAAAAAAACCTCAAGATTCTCCAGCATCCAAAGTTAAAACCTGCATCACCTGCAGCTGCCATTTAAAACACAGAGTGACCAAATCAACAAGAACAAATAGCGTTTCTGCAGAGATTCCATTTAGTTTCTTCAGCAACACCGGGTCGAGTCGACAGGGGGATCCCAAAGCGTTGCCATACGACAGCAACGCTGGTTCGAGTCGACAGGGGGATCCCAAAGCCTTCCCATACGGCAGCAACGCCGGGTCGAGTCGACAGGGGGATCCCAAAGCGTTGCCATACGACAGCAACGCTGGTTCGAGTCGACAGGGGGATCCCAAAGCCTTCCCATACGGCAGCAACGCCGGGTCGAGTCGACAGGGGGATCCCAAAGCGTTCCCATACGACAGCAACGCCGGGTCGAGTCGACAGGGGGATCCCAAAGCGTTCCCATACGACAGCAACGCCGGGTCGAGTCGACAGGGGGATCCCAAAGCGTTCCCATACGGCAGCAACGCCGGGTCGAGTCGACAGGGGGATCCCAAAGCCTTCCCATACGGCAGCAACGCCGGGTCGAGTCGACAGGGGGATCCCAAAGCGTTCCCATACGACAGCAACGCCGGGTCGAGTCGACAGGGGGATCCCAAAGCGTTCCCATACGGCAGCAACGCCGGGTCGAGTCGACAGGGGGATCCCAAAGCGTTCCCATACGGCAGCAACGCCGGTTCGAGTCGACAGGGGGATCCCAAAGCGTTCCCATACGGCAGCAACGCCGGTTCGAGTCGACAGGGGGATCCCAAAGCGTTCCCATACGGCAGCAACGCCGGGTCGAGTCGACAGGGGGATCCCAAAGCCTTCCCATACGGCAGCAACGCCGGGTCGAGTCGACAGGGGGATCCCAAAGCGTTCCCATACGGCAGCAACGCCGGTTCGAGTCGACAGGGGGATCCCAAAGCGTTCCCATACGACAGCAACGCCGGGTCGAGTCGACAGGGGGATCCCAAAGCGTTCCCATACGACAGCAACGCCGGTTCGAGTCGACAGGGGGATCCCAAAGCGTTCCCATACGACAGCAACGCCGGTTCGAGTCGACAGGGGGATCCCAAAGCGTTCCCATACGACAGCAACGCCGGGTCGAGTCGACAGGGGGATCCCAAAGCGTTCCCATACGGCAGCAACGCCGGGTCGAGTCGACAGGGGGATCCCAAAGCCTTCCCATACGGCAGCAACGCCGGGTCGAGTCGACAGGGGGATCCCAAAGCGTTCCCATACGGCAGCAACGCCGGTTCGAGTCGACAGGGGGATCCCAAAGCGTTCCCATACGGCAGCAACGCCGGTTCGAGTCGACAGGGGGATCCCAAAGCGTTCCCATACGGCAGCAACGCCGGGTCGAGTCGACAGGGGGATCCCAAAGCGTTCCCATACGACAGCAACGCCGGGTCGAGTCGACAGGGGGATCCCAAAGCGTTCCCATACGGCAGCAACACCGGTTCGAGTCGACAGGGGGATCCCAAAGCGTTCCCATACGGCAGCAACACCGGGTCGAGTCGACAGGGGGATCCCAAAGCCTTCCCATACGGCAGCAACGCCGGGTCGAGTCGACAGGGGGATCCCAAAGCGTTCCCATACGGCAGCAACACCGGTTCGAGTCGACAGGGGGATCCCAAAGCGTTCCCATACGGCAGCAACACCGGTTCGAGTCGACAGGGGGATCCCAAAGCGTTCCCATACGGCAGCAACATCGAGTCAAGTCGACAGGGGGATCCCAAAGCCTTCCCATACGGCATTCCTCCAGCACATCCGAGGCAATCTCTGGACCGTCTCCATTTTGCAAACTCCTGCATCAGCTGATCACTCTGATCGATCGGCTGCTGTGTGAAATCATTCCAGTATTATATGACTTATTTATGACTTAAAAAATAATATTCAATAACAATTTCCTTAAATGGACTCATTAAAAACTGTTAACAGAGACCTGAACTGGAAGTTAAATCAGAAGGGGGTGCGGTTCTTTCAGGAAAGAGTTAATAAATATGATTTACAAGAGAACATGTAGCTGATAAGGTAGCCTATTGATGAGCTGCGGGAGGGTCGGCCCCTTTAGCTCAGGGAGTTCTGCTAGAGGATTATTATACAGCAAGACCCCACCATTTACTGTAGGCCTAACAACTAGTCTCATTAAAATTCACAAAAAGTTAACTCGGTATTTTGTTGAATAACTTCTCCAACTCTGCCTAGCAGTTCACTGCACTTTGAAAAGGTGAATGATCAGTTGTAATCCATGGTGACTTGTCATCCACTAAGCTTTTATTTGGATAGTTTTTACCTCCATGTCACTGTCTGCCTGAAAGAATATGTCAAAGTTGTTCCAGATGTGCCAACGCAGTTATTTCTATTTTAACATCATCCAATGTAATTGCAGAATTAAGGGTGCTGTTCTTGGGTTTTATTTTGAAATATTTACTCTGACTTCTGGGCCAACTGGGTCCCTTTCCTCATCTTTTAATTCTGAAGGAAAAATAGATAAAGGAGTTGCCAAAATCCAAAAAACAGGTTGTTTTTTCATTAGATTTTTCTCCCTCTTTTGTCTTTGGATTTAGGAAATGGAAAAGGAAAATTGACTCTGTTTTTGTTTTGTTTTTTTCGCTTTTGAAAATGGAAAAAAACAAACAAAAAAATGGTGGTATTTCCATTCTTTCTGACTTTGGTCAGAAATTGAAAAAACAAATGATTTTTTTTTTTTTATTCTGAGACACACTGACACACTGAGAACACAACCGCACAATTTTACCTGTTGACAAAGAAAACGTTCAGTAAAATGAGGCTCAATAAATAAATCATTTGTCACCTTATTAAGTGGATACGACTGACATTTGAGCTGATTTTTATACATTATAATGAATAAATAAATAAGAAAGTTCTTCAGTATGTTATGTTTGTGCTTATTTAACATTTAACAATGTTTTGTTTCCATTCGACTTTTTTCTGGGTTAAAGTGTGATTTAAGTTTGGCTAAGCTTACAGTGTATGTTTGTACTTTGCTTTTAATGATCACTAACCGGGTCAGGACATTCATTCATCATGGATTTATTTTTGAAGATGGCAGCAGAATTTAGTACATTCCACATCCCCACCATGATTTGGGCCGTGTCTCCATTCAGGCTGGGTATAATAGTGGAGGAGATTAGTTGAAGGTTGCACAAAAGGAGAACTGGCAGGACTGAGTGTTTGTCTGTGTTGAACAATGTATCTCATCACTAAATGCACACAAACCAGTTGTTCCTGTTACATGGATAAGACACATTCATAGCTCACAAACAGGCAGCTTTGTTTCTCCTGGTTAAGCTTCTCATCCACACACTGCGGTCTAGACCAAATCAACAAATGTGCTGTAAAAGGATTTCACACTGAAGCCACACGTTTCTACTGTTCTGTCCTTCTGGGAGTGATGCAGACATGAAATAAAAGAAATGAATAAAGACAGATGTGTAGGTGATCCCCGGTCCAGTTCTCCTGTAGTGTGGGGAATTGTAGCTCAGCGAGGTGGACATCTGGCTGCTGAAAATGAAGAGGGACTCAGGTTTTAACTCTGAAGTCGAAACAAAACCCCAAGAATGCAGAAACTGATACTCCACTGTTTACGTGTGCTGAATGAGTCCAGGCTAATCACTCAGGCGGTCTTCTGTGATTGATTAAGGAATAGTCATGATCAACTAATCATGCTCATCCTGATCAAACCAAGGATGTGGATACGTTCTCAGGCTGCGGGTTTACTGCTGGTTCCTAGAGGTTCCTAGAGGTTCCTAGAGGACACATTCACGTCACGGTAGTCCGCTAGACCCAGTTTGATTAGGGACTCGGTTCAGTTGGGGGTAAAACAGCTGCGTTGCTATGTTGCCTGGCAACAGGATAAAATTTTAGTAGGCTAGATTAATGCAAACTTGTGTTGACATCTAAACATCCTACAAAGCGTTCTCGGTTGTCTGGAGACATTATGTTGGGGAACCAGAGATGAAAATGGAGCCTGAGAACTTCAACCAAATCTCCAAGATGTTTATGATTAATCTTTACTTCCAAACAGTAAAATCCTCCCAACCTTCAACTTGTTTGAATGTTGGCTGGTTCGCCACAAAGCTCAGAGGTTCTGAGACTTCAGTGGGAATCTGGAGCCTGAACCAGAACAAGATCCGTATGAGACGACTAAATGTGGAATCAGCCCTTTCAGTGGCCTCATGTCACACGCACAACATCCGGTGTACACCAGTTATATTCAACTTTTGGGATTTATAACAACACAACTAGGTGGTAAAATGTCCTCGACGCCATCTCTGACCCTGCCATACGCACAGATCATCTTCAGACTTTCCTTCCTAATAAATGTTCCAGTCAGGTCTGTCTTGTGGACCCTGATCCTTTACTTAAATTCATACGGGCCGCGGCTGCTGGGGGACATCCCATGATGCACTGGGGTCCTCTCTGTTCTCTTTACTCTCCATATTTGTCATTCAACTGTGTTTCTCACGTTCCCATTTGGTACCATGTTAGGTAGCGCCTCCACTACCTTGTTGTCAGTGTGCAAGAGGTTTCCTTCTGTGCATCGAGGCACCTCCACCTGCCCTTCATCTGCCCCATGAAGGGCAGGAGACAAAAGTTCTGAAGTATGTCGTTATGTTGAGGAATCTATGTAAAGCTGTCAAGTCTCTTAGCTATACTGTGTAACATCTCATAGTATCTTTTGAAGATGTGCTCCCAGAATTTAACATTAAATTTAGTCAAACGATGGGAAGGGGCCTTTATGAGGGAAGCAAATGACTGTTTTACATTGTCACCAACCACTCCATGCAGCTCAGAATGAATTGAAAAGAAAATTAGGTGTAACCTGTAAGCTTTGCTTTGTACACCATGAACATGTTTTTTATTTGGCCTGAATGAACTCTGTTATTTCAAACTAGCCTAATATTGACTTGTTTTGATTTGACCATAGTGAATCTGCTTGAATTAATCATGTCTTCAAAAGTGCCCTAAGATGAGTTTGTCAACAAATGAAGCAGAATTGTGAGTTTGGAGAAACTGACGAGATGGCATCACATTTGTTCTACTTGATAATGTCTCCATGGTCTTCTGTCTCATCTAAAAATTCTATTAAGGAATGACATTTGTAATTGCAGTTTTAGACCCAGAGACCAGAAAATTTAAAAAGATTCCCTTGAGTTTCAGCTGCACTTGATGGTTGGTTTCTGTATTTATGAATATTTTCTGATGTGCAGATTTCAGTCAGCGAGGATGTGAGTGGTGTCCTTGTGTTTATTACAAAATGGAAATGCAAGCATTTTATAATACAGAACTGCTGGCATCTAAACAATGAAGAAGCCTTCAGGGATGGAGACAATCAGTTGTTGAAGACAACACAAAAGCAACTAAAAATAAATAAAGAAGTGGAGGAAAAAGTTGGAAAGCAGCTCTGGCAGAACAGCGTTAGGGATGCATGGTCATCGATGAAAAGATTTCTAAGTTCAGGTTAAAGGGGAATCAAACTACTGGAGATCTGGACAGAGCTGATGATCTGAACCTGTTCTTCTGCAGGTTCAGTTCATCCCCTGATCCACTCCAACAGACCACACCCCCTCCATGAGCCCACAGCTTCCCTTTCACACCTCCACCCTGTCAACCACACGCTGATAACACTGAGACCTCCTCTGCTCCACCTCTAGCCTTCTGTCTCCTGAGACCTCCTCTGTCTCCACCTCTAGCCTTCTGTCTCCTGAGACCTCCTCTGTCTCCACCTCCAGCCTTCTGTCTCCTGAGACCTCCTCTGTCTCCACCTCCAGCCTGTCTGTCTCCTGAGACCTCCTCTGTCTCCACCTCTAGCCTTCTGTCTCCTGAGACCTCCTCTGTCTCCACCTCCAGCCTGTCTGTCTCCTGAGACCTCCTCTGTCTCCACCTCTAGCCTTCTGTCTCCTGAGACCTCCTCTGTCTCCACCTCTAGCCTTCTGTCTCCTGAGACCTCCTCTGTCTCCACCTCTAGCCTTCTGTCTCCTGAGACCTCCTCTGTCTCCACCTCTAGCCTTCTGTCTCCTGAGACCTCCTCTGTCTCCACCTCCAGCCTTCTGTCTCCTGAGACCTCCTCTGTCTCCACCTCTAGCCTTCTGTCTCCTGAGACCTCCTCTGTCTCCACCTCTAGCCTTCTGTCTCCTGAGACCTCCTCTGTCTCCACCTCTAGCCTTCTGTCTCCTGAGACCTCCTCTGTCTCCACCTCTAGCCTTCTGTCTCCTGAGACCTCCTCTGCTCCACCTCTAGCCTTCTGTCTCCTGAGACCTCCTCTGTCTCCACCTCTAGCCTTCTGTCTCCTGAGACCTCTGCTCCACCTCCAGCCTTCTGTCTCCTGAGACCTCCTCTGTCTCCACCTCCAGCCTTCTGTCTCCTGAGACCTCCTCTGTCTCCACCTCCAGCCTGTCTGTCTCCTGAGACCTCCTCTGTCTCCACCTCCAGCCTGTCTGTCTCCTGAGACCTCCTCTGTCTCCACCTCTAGCCTTCTGTCTCCTGAGACCTCCTCTGTCTCCACCTCTAGCCTTCTGTCTCCTGAGACCTCCTCTGTCTCCACCTCTAGCCTTCTGTCTCCTGAGACCTCCTCTGTCTTCACCTCCAGCCTGTCTGTCTCCTGAGACCTCCTCTGTCTCCACCTCCAGCCTTCTGTCTCCTGAGACCTCCTCTGTCTCCACCTCTAGCCTTCTGTCTCCTGAGACCTCCTCTGTCTCCACCTCTAGCCTTCTGTCTCCTGAGACCTCTGCTCCACCTCCAGCCTTCTGTCTCCTGAGACCTCCTCTGTCTCCACCTCCAGCCTTCTGTCTCCTGAGACCTCCTCTGTCTCCACCTCCAGCCTGTCTGTCTCCTGAGACCTCCTCTGTCTCCACCTCCAGCCTGTCTGTCTCCTGAGACCTCCTCTGCTCCACCTCTAGCCTTCTGTCTCCTGAGACCTCCTCTGTCTCCACCTCTAGCCTTCTGTCTCCTGAGACCTCCTCTGCTCCACCTCCAGCCTTCTGTCTCCTGAGACCTCCTCTGCCTCCACCTCTAGCCTTCTGTCTCCTGAGACCTCCTCTGTCTCCACCTCCAGCCTTCTGTCTCCTGAGACCTCCTCTGTCTCCACCTCTAGCCTTCTGTCTCCTGAGACCTCCTCTGTCTCCACCTCCAGCCTTCTGTCTCCTGAGACCTCCTCTGTCTCCACCTCTAGCCTTCTGTCTCCTGAGACCTCCTCTGTCTCCACCTCCAGCCTTCTGTCTCCTGAGACCTCCTCTGTCTCCACCTCCAGCCTTCTGTCTCCTGAGACCTCCTCTGTCTCCACCTCTAGCCTTCTGTCTCCTGAGACCTCCTCTGCTCCACCTCCAGCCTTCTGTCTCCTGAGACCTCCTCTGTCTCCACCTCTAGCCTTCTGTCTCCTGAGACCTCCTCTGTCTCCACCTCTAGCCTTCTGTCTCCTGAGACCTCCTCTGTCTCCACCTCTAGCCTTCTGTCTCCTGAGACCTCCTCTGCTCCACCTCCAGCCTTCTGTCTCCTGAGACCTCCTCTGTCTCCACCTCTAGCCTTCTGTCTCCTGAGACCTCCTCTGTCTCCACCTCCAGCCTTCTGTCTCCTGAGACCTCCTCTGTCTCCACCTCTAGCCTTCTGTCTCCTGAGACCTCCTCTGTCTCCACCTCTAGCCTTCTGTCTCCTGAGACCTCCTCTGTCTCCACCTCTAGCCTTCTGTCTCCTGAGACCTCCTCTGTCTTCACCTCCAGCCTGTCTGTCTCCTGAGACCTCCTCTGTCTCCACCTCCAGCCTTCTGTCTCCTGAGACCTCCTCTGTCTCCACCTCTAGCCTTCTGTCTCCTGAGACCTCCTCTGTCTCCACCTCTAGCCTTCTGTCTCCTGAGACCTCCTCTGTCTCCACCTCTAGCCTTCTGTCTCCTGAGACCTCCTCTGTCTCCACCTCCAGCCTTCTGTCTCCTGAGACCTCCTCTGTCTCCACCTCTAGCCTTCTGTCTCCTGAGACCTCCTCTGTCTCCACCTCCAGCCTTCTGTCTCCTGAGACCTCCTCTGTCTCCACCTCCAGCCTTCTGTCTCCTGAGACCTCCTCTGTCTCCACCTCTAGCCTTCTGTCTCCTGAGACCTCCTCTGTCTCCACCTCTAGCCTTCTGTCTCCTGAGACCTCCTCTGTCTCCACCTCTAGCCTTCTGTCTCCTGAGACCTCCTCTGTCTCCACCTCTAGCCTTCTGTCTCCTGAGACCTCCTCTGTCTCCACCTCTAGCCTTCTGTCTCCTGAGACCTCCTCTGTCTCCACCTCTAGCCTTCTGTCTCCTGAGACCTCCTCTGTCTCCACCTCTAGCCTTCTGTCTCCTGAGACCTCCTCTGTCTCCACCTCCAGCCTTCTGTCTCCTGAGACCTCCTCTGTCTCCACCTCCAGCCTTCTGTCTCCTGAGACCTCCTCTGTCTCCACCTCCAGCCTGTCTGTCTCCTGAGACCTCCTCTGTCTCCACCTCTAGCCTGTCTGTCTCCTGACTGAATCTGGAACAAGCCTGCAGGTCCAGATGGTTTCAGCCTTTGGATTCTGGAAACCTGCTAAGAACAGCCATGTTGGATTCTTCTGAGCCTTTTCAAGACCAGCCTGAGTCAGAAAAGACTTCCTGTGCTTTGCATAACATTTTGAAATTTTGATATCGTTTTACAGATTTCTGTTCCAACATACAAAATGAGCTTTTAAGCTTTTGAGGCTCAAACATAATTATTTGTCATTTATGAACTTGGAAAGCTCTGTCCACAGAAGACATTTAGTTTATCGCTTGTAAATACACGTCACGTCACTTAGAATATGTATTCTTTCATCTTTGCTGTGGTTATGAGACTTCACAAAATAATGCTGTATTTGCAAATTCTGCTGTCTAGATGTGGTGAAAGTGGCCTATCTTAGTTTCAGATAAGATAGTTTTGGATAAATCATATAACTAGGTTGACTATACCTGTAGGAACTGTGACGCACATGTAACCCTAAAGAATATTTCTCCTTTCTTTCTTCATTTTTCATAGAGATGTTTTCCCTAATGCAAATAATACCTTGAGGAGTACTCACATTTCTTATAAATAATTCAGAGCTGATGAATGGCACCAGTGTGTTTATTACTGTATATGTGTACCCATGTGTTAGAATGATTACAGAAATCCCTTATTCTTGTCTGTACACTAAGAAACAAAAAACATCATAAGTTTCTTGCTATAGTTACAAAAATATGGTTTCTCCCCTGGCAGAACAGCTGTGGCAACTATCAACAAGCAAACATACAGACATCTACCTTGGCAGTGATTTAGGCATCACTTCACACGTCTACATACAAGTTTGCAAATCATTTTTATGTGGAGACTTGCTTCCATAATGATTTGAATATATGTAGATAATGTTACAGCTAATGAGATAAAAGCCACATTTTTTATGTTTTCATTAGTTTACAAATTCTTTGATATGGATGACGTTGGGGGTCAATTCAATTCAACTTTATTTATATAGCGTCGAATCACGGCAATGCCATCTCAAGACGCTTTACAGACAGAGGGGAAAACATAATGAAGGCCAATTCATAACAGCCTATATAAGGAAACCAACAGATTGAGTTGAGTCCAACTCAATCTCCCATCCTGAGCAAGCACACTGACAACAGTGGGAAGGAAAAAACTCCCTTTTAACAGGAAGGAAACCTCCGGCAGAACCCGGCTCAGGACAGGCAGCCATCTGCCTCTGCTGTGTGGGGGGAAGAGGACAGAAAGACAACAGACAACAGGAACTGCTACTCCCGGCCAGGGAGACCTGCTGAGACAGGAGACATACATGTTAATGATGCAACACTGTTATGGAGGGGGGGGAAGAGAAAAAGAAAGAAGCTCAGTGTATCAGGAAATGTCCCTCAGCAGTCTAAACCTATAGCAGCATAACTAAGGGATGCTAACCATCCCTAGCTATAGGACTTATCAAAAAGATAAGTCTTCAGCCTAGTCTTAAAGGTGGGGAGGGTGTCTGCTTCCCTAACACTAACTGGGAGCTTATTCCATAAGAGAGGGGCCTGATAACCAAAGGCTCTGCCTCCTGCTCGGCTCTTTGAGACTCTAGGAACCACAAGTAAGCCTGCAGTCTGCGAACGAAGTACTCTGCTTGGTATATAAGGAACTATGAGGTCTTTGATATATAGTGGTGCCTGGTTGTGGAGGGCTTTTGAATTTTAAATTCTCTTCTAGATTCATTCATTGTCCTAACCGCTTAGTACAATGTTTGGGCGAAAGGCAGGGATACCCCAGAGACCTCAACGACCCCCCAACGGGTCCCCCGTCAGCCCGCTGCCCCATATCTCTTAACTTTTACCAAAAAGTTTTATTTTGGTTTCATCTGACCATATGATATTGTACCAATCCTCTTGTGGATCATCCAAAAGCTCTCCAACAAACTTCAGACAGGTCTGGAGATGTACTGGTTCAAGCAGGAGGACCCGTCTGGTGGTGTCTGGTGTGTTACTGATGGCAGCCTTTGTTACTTTGGTCCCAGTTTTCTGCATGTCCTCACTAGTCAGAAATATTACTTAATAGTTGACCAAATACTAATTTTATTGAGGAACTCACCTATTATAATAATAAAAATCCCACAGAGTGATTTCCTAGATTCTTTGTCTTATAGCTGAAGTGTAGCTGTGATGAAAATTACAGACCTCTCTCATCTTTTTAAGTGGGAGAACTTCAACAATCCGTGGCTGACTAAATACTATTTTGCCACAGTTGGTGTCTATTCAGATTAAATGGTCCTCCAGCAAAATGTGTCAAGTTCTGCACAAGCCTCTTCATGACCCATTCTTTTTGTAGCATCTAAAACCTGCAGCTCGGCTGTACAAACACCCTGAGATGCTAATTCCAGCACTAATATGTAGCATTATGTCCATCCTGTACATTCAGGAGAAAAGCAGTTATCTCTGTTGGTTAGATGGATTCGGTTTACGTGAAAAACTCTTCTGATAAGTTACATGTTAAGACCATGGTTACTTGTATGAATGATTTTCCATGTTCATGTGAAGGTTTTGCCAAATTTAGTAAATTATTTTAGTAAAGGAAAGAAACAGGAACAGAGCATTCATCGGTGTAAACACAGTGTTACAAAATGCTGTAAAATAAAGGTTATGGATTTTAAAGTCATGTGGAAAAGCAGACCAGACAGCAGATTATATCTTACACTTGACTCGCCTGCATTTTGATGCCACTACTGTTCAACATGGAGCAGGTTTGAGCTCTCTGGACGCGTGGCCTGGTGCTTGTTGCAGTTTAGTCATTTTGGTGCTCAGAGGGTTAACCACCTGCCACTGCATTTGTTTTATTCGTTTAGTTTCCTCCATTAGACCTCACCTTGTAAGACAGGTCATAGCAAACAGAATAAACATTTTATTTAATGCAGTAATAAATCAAATGACACGTTCCTCCATTTATCATCGAGCTTCCCATTCAGCAGGTAGAAACGAAAGAGGAGGAAGAAAAAGCTGCAGCAGAACACTCATGCTTATCAGATGATGAGGCTTTTTGGGGACATGAGCGGTGCTTTAGCAGGATTTGGAGCTGGTGAGTAAGCTAGTTGTGAGGGTTTGCAGATACAAATAGCATCACATTAAACTAAAGGTTTCTGGATCAAACTGGATAAAAATGATGTCATCAGACTGATGACAACTGGAACATTTAGTTTAGCTTTATCTAAGAAGACTGGCTTTATTTACCAACAATTCTTCAGAAGAAATGTGTTTTTACTCCTGCTTTTTATAAAGACTGGGTTCATGAATGTTTTCTAATCTTACAAAGAACAAATCTGAGTCCATAATGCTGTTAACGTGCATTAACAACAAATTAGAAGTAAAACATCATATAAAACATCATCATCATATAAAGTCAACAGAGATCTACATTTCCCTTCAGAATAACTACAAATATTTGCTCTTTATGTATAAAGTAATGGCCCTGTGATGGTGAGCTGTCCAGGGTGTTCCATGCCTTTTGCCCACAGACTGCTGGGATAGGCTCCAGCTTCCTGCGACCCTTCATCGGACTAAGCGGTTCGGATAATGAATAAAGGAATGTATAAAGTAATAAAATTGGTCTAATCAGTAAAGATCTTTTGTTCACAGATAGGATAAAATGAAAGTGCTTTTGAATTCTGATATAATGTTTTCACATTTCTAAATTTCCCTGCAATGCACTGGTGAGCTGTCCAAGGTGTACCCTGCGTTTTGCCCAAAGACTGCTGGGGTCAGACGTGGCAGTTTGTGGTCCAGAAAATAGAAGTCCTGCCATGTTTTTGGATCTATGCGTACATTTTGAACAGGTGTTTTCACTGACAGGCTCGTTTACCTGGTAAATAAAATCTGGTCATTAAATTCATCTGGTTTGGTGAGTGGTGGGAACGGCTGCCGGACAGGACTTTTACTTTCTGGACCAGGAATGACCACCTCTGGCTGGGACAGGCTCCAGCTTCCCCGTGACCCTTCATTGGACCAAGCGGTTGGGACAATGAATGAATAAATGAATGAATGAATAAATGAATGAATAAATAAATGAATGAATGAATAAATGAATGAATAAATGGATGATGAATGATATTGTTCCCAGTGCAACTGCTGCCCCTTGTGGTGATCTTCGGCATCAAGCTGTTTGACGGCCTCATATTCACATCTGCATATACACACACGCACACCTACATAAACATTTTTCTACATGTACATACACACAAATATAAACATATCTACACACACTAACAGTGACAAAGCGATACATAAATACACCTCACACATTCGGGGTGACTCCCAGATAAACAGCTGAAACAACCTCAGTCTTCATAACAAGTTTCATGGCAAACTCAGCTAATTTGGGTCAAGTTTGAGAGTGACCCAAACAGCACATGAGTCTCTCCTCGGGGATGACACCACTCTACGTCAGCCAGCCATGAGAGCTCCTTACATGATGTCAGTGTTGGTGGGTCGGCTCTCTTTAGTCATACAGCGGCAGTAGAGTCCTGCAGGCCGCTGCAGTGGCATGGAAACAATCAGCCCAGGTGTGGAAGTTTAATACAATAATGACTGAAGCAGTTACCACAGCAGCACAGATCAGTGCTGAGACGTTGACAAGGAGAGCGGTTTATAATAAGGAGCCTGTAAATTACTGACGTTCACGGCTTGTTTCTACAACAGATCCGCTCAGTTCAGTCATCTAAGATGTGCTTAAAGACACATATTAAAACTGCTGTTCATCAGGTCTGCATATGAATAAAATCCTAGTCTTATGTCACTTTTCAGTTTAATTGCTTGTTTAGTTTATTTATGAGAGCTTCTATCCAGCTTCTGTGTCAGCAGAATGATGGTCTGGCTGCCATGTTGTGCTGAACAAATTTGCTTTTCCAAGAGGAGCTTCATGCATAAGAGGCTCCTCTTGATACTTTTCATTAGTTGGTTTGATGGTACAATGGCTGAAATGGATTTTCCTGCAACCTGCAATGAACGGTCAAACCCAGCTCAGACGAACTGCGTCATATGGAAAATCTCTGCCACACTGAAGGGAAATAATAAAGTTTTTAAAATTCTGGCAACCTGATATCAGTCACCGTTTCAGTTAATAGATTTAATGTTGACCAGTGTTGTACTTTTGTGTTTCTGTAAACTCATGTTCATTCATTTACTCATTTTTTTCTTTAGTGAAGGGAATTTGTATTCTCTTTGCTGATTGGATGGCTGCTGGCCCAGGTGTGGGCATGTTTGGTAAAAGACACTAACAACTGAACTGCGCTGTGAGCTGAGTCCAGAAAACAGCTTTTGTGTGTTTCTCGGTGATACCAGTGATTGTGTTTAAGTCTTAACACAGAACCGTTGTGTCGTTTCAACTCACCAACAACTAAGAAAGGGAGATATGACTTCTGGTGTAAATCACGTTTCATAATAATATTAATCACGTGTTTGTTTTCCTATTCACATGTGTCCAAGTCAAACCTGCTTGGAAATGTATATTACATGTTGATCTGTGACTTTGAGTGTTAGTCTTGGTGCTTTCTTGGTTTAATCTTCTTGTTTTGTGTAAATTTATTTTGTCCTTTTATTATTTTTGACAAAACTAAAGCTATAAATATACCTAACTTAGCCTAAGTCCAAAGCCTAAAGTCAGGGCCAAACATGGGCCAAACAAAACTACAGATGCAGATCTAATCTGGACCAAACACTGTCTGGTAATCTGGGATCAAAGACACAAGAAAGCTTTCTTAAGCTTTCTTGTTCTCAAGGCTGCAAGAACGAGACAAAAGTTATTTTTCATCAGGTCCATCCATCCTCCAGGAGCAGCAGGCCTGCAGGGGGAGGGATCACTGTGGGGGGGCGATGTCTGCTTTATGTGCCATGAACCCGGTTGTTACCTCCATCAAGGATTTTTACCGACATCTGTCTGTGTTCAAGATAACTTAAAAAGTTACGGACGGATTTTTATAAAAATTTCAAGAGTTGTTAAAAATGTGAAAATGAAGAAGTGATTAAATTCTGGAGGTGATCCGGATCACCGTTTGGATCCAGGAATGTTTTAAAAGGATTCTTTAACATTGTGCTCGGTGGAGGTTTCCGCTCTCCGAGTTTCTAGTTTCATATTTAACGAGCAGCTTCGTCCGCGGCAGGGCGGGTCGTGCATGCGTTGGGGCGGGTCGTGCACGCGGCAGGGTGTCTAGACCTCAGTCCAGTTGTGTCAAGATGCTGAGTTACAGCAGAACTCATGAAGGAGGTAAATCAGTCATGAGAAGGGAATAAAAACCAGGGATGGCTGTGTGGCGTTTCTGTTCCTGTACAGCAGAGCGCAGCTGCAAAAAAACTGTTGAGATTCCTGCCTCTGTTTGGTTTCCACCAGAGACTTGAGGTGATGTGGTTTTGGAGTAGGTCTGGTGAGGCACAACAGTAACAATGGGCAAAATGTACACATTTTTCCACTATAAAACTGGTTTTACTGGTAAGGGGCACCAAAACTATAATCCTGCATGATCAATTTCATTAAACTTTTTCCTAAAGTTTATTGTTCAGGCAGGAACTCTTCTATAAGTACATACACAACAGGACCAGAGGCACAGGCATCAGTACCAGTGTCTTTCAGACACCATCTTACCATAGGGTGTTACTAGAAAATAAAGATGATTTTATTTTAGGTCCAAAGCAGAATTTGTGCTGCGAACAAGACCACAGTACACCAAGGACACTTTTAGTGAGACATAAAGTGGGCACTATGTGTATCTGTGAGGCAGCTGGGACCCCAGCTGGTCTGTTAAGTGCTTTGGGTCCACATCTTCTCTCTGTGCATAGCAAGAAGATGGATGGATGTGAAATATTGAACTACTATGTTATTAGAAGCTTGTGTCAACTAAACATCAAGCGAGCAACCCTAATATGAGAAAAACATTCATGGATTTGCAAAACGACAGATTCTGAGTACATTTGCAGTGACATATTTATATTTATAGGTTTCTTTATGCGCACGCGTTCATCATGACACATGAAACATCCAACATCTGGTGTAAAAATGTCATTTCATCCAATGTCTTATGAGTGTGTTTTACATGTTTTAAAATACATCACTTAAAGGAAAGTTGCTTCTTAGCTCAGCTCATGATTGCGATATTCATTTAAAAAAAAAAGTAATTTTATAGATACAAGCTCAGATTTATAAAAGCATTTTGTGAATTAATAAATAAATAACGTGCACGGCTTGTTGGCATTAAAGACAAGCTACTTCCAGACGAGATGCTTTGTTTCCTTCAAGTTGCTGCATTTTACACAGTTCAACATTTGGAGAGATTCTCTCATCTCTAAGTTGTTCTGATAGGAACTTATTTTACACCCTGCAATGGACTGGTGACACATCTGGGGTGGACATGCCTCTCAGCTGCTATTTCCTGAGATGAACTCCTGCTTCCCGCGCAACGTTGTTTAAAAATACTGGATAACCGTGTTAAATAATCGAGATCTCAATTTCAGTATATATGTAGTATATATATATATATATATATATATATATATATATATATATATATATATATATATATATATATATATATATATATATACATATATATACATATATATATATATATATATATATATATATATATATATATATATATATAAATATATACATATATACATATTTATATTCAGACTGTTATATACTCATTACAGCGTACCTGCATAACAAATTAATGCTGACAGCTCTCTCGCTCACCCTCTCTCTCTCTCTTCCTGTCTCAAAGAAACACTCAAATACTCTAACACACAGCGGCATCTCTCACAAATGGAAGCATTTTCATCTCCATTAATTTGGCTGTGGATTAAAGCTGACCCACTTTTGCTAATGGAGCCTGCTTTGGACAGGAGAGATGGGAGAATGAGGACAATCCAGATTAATGGTTATTATACACCTACATAAAAGTAACGCGGCACCAGCAAGGCTTGTTTGGCAACAGGTTCACAACTGTTTGTGTGTTTTTGGGCCAAAATTATGTTCAGTTTCACATAACCTGAAGGTGAAGCTAAAATTGGCAAACAGGTAGATGATGTTGTTTGTATCTGATTAACATATTCAGTAAAAATAAATGAAACATTGTGGTGTAAACATTCCCTACGTAAGGCCCTTTCTTAGGTGCAGCTTTATTAAACACTTCACATGCAGGCTTCTTAATGCCTGTTGACTTATGTTTTATATTTTATAGACTTTAAACTTAAGTGTCAGAGAAATGCACTATTTAGGGGGATCAAATGTTACAGTGCTATTTTGGTGTCAGGGATTATGGAGATTTGTGATTTCCCCCACCAGTCACACCAAGACCGTATTACTCAGTACATCTTACTGTACCTTGTTATTTATCTGTTTTTCTGTCTGGTTGAAAGATGTTGAAGGAAGTTGTGTGTGTGTGAAATGGGACATAAATAAATGTTTTTTTTTTTTTTTTTTTTTTAATAATAAACATAAAAAATAAACACAGATCAGAAACAGCCAAAAAAACCCAAAAACAACCTAACCCTAACCCCCCCCCCCCTTCCTGTGGAATGAAACAATAATGTAAGTGTGATGGTCTCCAGCAGCAGAAGACCACAGCGGGTTCCCTCCTGTCAGTTAGAACAGGAAACTGAGGCTACAATTCACACAGACTCACCAGAACTGGACAATAGAAGATGGAGAAACGTTGCTGGTCTGATGAGTCTCCAGTTCAGCTCCACATCCACATGGTAGGATCAGAATCTGCTGGAAACATCATGACAACATGGATCCATCCTGCCGTCAGGATCAACGCTTCAGGCTGCTGCTGGTGGAATGGTGGGGGGAAGTTTTCTGGTCCCACTTTGGTCCCCTTAGTACCAACATGACATGGTTTAACCTCCACAGCCTACCTGAGTCCTGCTGCTGACCATGTCCATCCCTTTCTGAGCACAGTGTAGCATCTTCTGATGGAAACTTCCAGCAGGATGATGCACCATGTCACAAAGCTCACATCATCTCCACCATGACGATGAGTTCACTGTCCTCCAACGGCTCCACAGTCACCAGATCTACATCCAGCAGAGCAGCTTTGGGATGAGGTGGAACGGGAGATTCTCATCATGATGAGGTGGAACGGGAGATTCTCATGGTGATGAGGTGGAACGGGAGATTCTCATGGTGATGAGGTGGAACGGGAGATTCTCATCATGATGAGGTGGAACGGGAGATTCTCATCATGATGAGGTGAAACAGGAGATTCTCATTATGATGAGGTAGAACGGGAGATTCTCATCATGATGAGGTGGAACGGGAGATTCTCATCATGATGAGGTGGAACGGGAGATTCTCATGGTGATGAGGTGGAACGGGAGATTCTAATCATGATGAGGTGGAACGGGAGATTCTCATGGTGATGAGGTGGAACGGGAGATTCTAATCATGATGAGGTGGAACGGGAGATTCTCATCATGATGAGGTGAAACGGGAGATTCTCATGGTGATGAGGTGGAACGGGAGATTCTCATGGTGATGAGGTGGAACGGGAGATTCTCATGGTGATGAGGTGGAACGGGAGATTCTCATGGTGATGAGGTGGAACGGGAGATTCTAATCATGATGAGGTGGAACGGGAGATTCTCATCATGATGAGGTGGAACGGGAGATTCTCATCATGATGAGGTGAAACGGGAGATTCTCATCATGATGAGGTGGAACAGGAGATTCTCATCATGATGAGGTGGAACGGGAGATTCTCATGGTGATGAGGTGGAACGGGAGATTCTCATGGTGATGAGGTGGAACGGGAGATTCTCATGGTGATGAGGTGGAACGGGAGATTCTCATCATGATGAGGTGGAACAGGAGATTCTCATCATGATGAGGTGAAACGGGAGATTCTCATCATGATGAGGTGGAACGGGAGATTCTCATCATGATGAGGTGAAACGGGAGATTCTCATGGTGATGAGGTGGAACGGGAGATTCTCATCATGATGAGGTGGAACGGGAGATTCTCATCATGATGAGGTGAAACGGGAGATTCTCATGGTGATGAGGTGGAACGGGAGATTCTAATCATGATGAGGTGAAACGGGAGATTCTCATCATGATGAGGTGAAACGGGAGATTCTCATGGTGATGAGGTGGAACGGGAGATTCTCATGGTGATGAGGTGGAACGGGAGATTCTCATGGTGATGAGGTGGAACGGGAGATTCTCATGGTGATGAGGTGGAACGGGAGATTCTCATCATGATGAGGTGAAACGGGAGATTCTCATGGTGATGAGGTGGAACGGGAGATTCTCATCATGATGAGGTGGAACGGGAGATTCTCATCATGATGAGGTGAAACGGGAGATTCTCATGGTGATGAGGTGGAACGGGAGATTCTAATCATGATGAGGTGAAACGGGAGATTCTCATCATGATGAGGTGAAACGGGAGATTCTCATGGTGATGAGGTGGAACGGGAGATTCTCATCATGATGAGGTGAAACGGGAGATTCTCATCATGATGAGGTGGAACGGGAGATTCTCATCATGATAAGGTGGAACGGGAGATTCTCATGGTGATGAGGTGGAACGGGAGATTCTCATGGTGATGAGGTGGAACGGGAGATTCTAATCATGATGAGGTGGAACGGGAGATTCTCATCATGATGAGGTGAAACGGGAGATTCTCATCATGATGAGGTGGAACGGGAGATTCTCATCATGATGAGGTGGAACGGGAGATTCTCATGGTGATGAGGTGGAACGGGAGATTCTCATGGTGATGAGGTGGAACGGGAGATTCTAATCATGATGAGGTGGAACGGGAGATTCTCATGGTGATGAGGTGGAACGGGAGATTCTCATCATGATGAGGTGAAACGGGAGATTCTCATCATGATGAGGTGGAACGGGAGATTCTCATCATGATGAGGTGGAACAGGAGATTCTCATCATGATGAGGTGAAACGGGAGATTCTCATGGTGATGAGGTGGAACGGGAGATTCTCATGGTGATGAGGTGGAACGGGAGATTCTCATGGTGATGAGGTGGAACGGGAGATTCTCATCATGATGAGGTGGAACGGGAGATTCTCATCATGATGAGGTGGAACGGGAGATTCTCATCATGATGAGGTGGAACGGGAGATTCTCATGGTGATGAGGTGGAACGGGAGATTCTCATGGTGATGAGGTGGAACGGGAGATTCTCATCATGATGAGGTGGAACGGGAGATTCTCATGGTGATGAGGTGGAACGGGAGATTCTCATGGTGATGAGGTGGAACGGGAGATTCTCATCATGATGAGGTGGAACGGGAGATTCTCATCATGATGAGGTGGAACGGGAGATTCTCATCATGATGAGGTGGAACGGGAGATTCTCATGGTGATGAGGTGGAACGGGAGATTCTCATGGTGATGAGGTGGAACGGGAGATTCTCATCATGATGAGGTGGAACGGGAGATTCTCATCATGATGAGGTGGAACGGGAGATTCTCATCATGATGAGGTGGAACGGGAGATTCTCATCATGATGAGGTGAAACGGGAGATTCTCATGGTGATGAGGTGGAACGGGAGATTCTCATGGTGATGAGGTGGAACGGGAGATTCTCATCATGATGAGGTGGAACGGGAGATTCTCATCATGATGAGGTGGAACGGGAGATTCTCATGGTGATGAGGTGGAACGGGAGATTCTCATCATGATGAGGTGGAACGGGAGATTCTGATGTGCAGCAAAATCTCTGAGGAATGTGAATAATTTCTACTTAAATGATAATACTGACGTCTGCATGTTGAAGAGAAAACAGTTAACTATCTTTAACAAACTGACATATTTTAATGTTGATGTTGGATGGCAAACTCCTCTTCCTTGTATATTTAATTACTTTAAGTGAATAAAAGTGCAGAAGTGGGATTGCTTGAAAGAGTTTAGCTAATTACCACACTAAAGATTTTCCTCTTGTGTTCTGCATGGCTGAAATAAAAAGCTGTCTTGGTTTTGACACAAGCACCTTTTGCTTTTCCCTGCTTATCATATATTAATAAAAAGAAATGCAACATTTTTTTAATCACTATTACCTCTACAGACATATGCAATAATAATGTTTTGTTTATTTTAGATATTTACAATTTATTATGATTCATTTCAATATATTCTATAACATATTTTTAAATATAATTAGATAAATGGGTGTGTGTGTGTGTGTGTGTGTGTTTATTGTCTGTTGTTATTGCAAATAAAGGATTTTAAATGTGAAGACAGCTGAGACATGTACATTCCTACGAGCATGTTTTAGAAAGAGAAAGGTGCCCCTGGTATTTGTGAAACTATAATTCAGCAATATTTAATCCATGCTTTGATGCTGAAACTGGAAGACTTTATAAACTAGAAAGCTTGGAAAACACAAGCCTGGAAGACTGGTTGTGAGAGCAGGCTGCGTTGTAAAGTAATGAATCTGTTTGGGCTGGTAGTTGGAAAACCTTGTGACGGGGTGTCTGAGCCTCCAAGCTGCTTCTTGGAAGAAGTATAACTTGCATCCTGGCACCCCTGCAGCCTGGGAACACCCAGAACTTTGTCAGGACAAGCTGTGAATCAGGTGAAGGTGGACTGTCATTCAGCAGAGCTGCAGGAGGAGGAAACATACAGTATGCAGTTCCCCAAAGACTTGCAGTCCTCCAAAAACAGAAGAAAGCAAAGCTCTCAGAGCTGATGTTACGCTGACTGACCTGAGTCTGGAAGCAGACAGCAGTCAGAACAAGTTCATCCTCAGGAGCTCAAACATTCAGCCTGTAACAGTGTTCTCAGGTGGAGAGAAGAAGAGGCAAAACAAGACAACATGACATGTAAAGGGGTTAATTTCAATGTGTTTAGATAGAAATTTACCATGAAGGACCAGGATTATTTTTGTAACATTTCTTTTCATGTCGGTTCACCTCTGAGTACATGTCTAAGAGCACCACACATTGTTTCTACCATCAGCAATGAGCTGCTTCACGCCTCTTTTAGGTCAGAAAATCAGTCTTAAACTTACGTTGGTTTGAGCAGAAGCACAAGTTTGAAAGGCAACCGATGCCTTCATCAGGTCTGGAGGTGACCAAGCATGAGCACTTCTTTACCGCCATAAAACCCCACCAGCTGTTGGATGTTCTGAGCTTAAACTGGGGAGTGTGGTGTCTGGAGTAAGTCGGGATTGAATCAGACTGGGCTGTGATCATGGATTAAACTGCAGTTTGAGTCATGGAACAAATTCAACTGGGTCTAAAAATTTGTGCAACAATTGATGTGAAATTGTGAAGACTTTGAAGATGCCACAGTGTAGTGAGTACAGTACAGTGTAGAATATCTTAACAAGATTGAGAGAATCAGGAGGAATCCCTGTGCGAATTGTCTCTCCTGGTTTCCTGTTTTATTCTGAAGTTGTGATTTTCTGTCTAGCCTTGTTTCACATTTTATTCAGTTCACCTGGACTCAATCAGCCTATTCCCTGCACCTGTGTCTTGTTCTGTGTGTGTCTGTATTTGTAGCCCTTGGTTTCAGTTCTAGTCTCTGGCTTATTGTGTTTGCTGCATGTGTTAGTTTAATCTTCGTCATCCATGTTTTAGTCAATAAGACAAGATCCGCAATTCTGCAATTTGGGTCCATGCCTCCACTTAACCGTGACATCTGGTGACATGGTTCTCTACTGGAAACCAGTGTATGGAGTCCAGAAACCAGTGTGGACCCAGTTCAGGCTGAAACCCACACATGCAGGTTAAAGCTCCATCATATGTGAAGAGGATCCAGAAACACGCCGTCTTCACTGGACCAAAGCTCATCTAAAATGTTCTGAGTGGAAACCTGGATGAAGATGTGGAATAGTTTGTGGACAGCATGGACGGCGTGTCCTGCAGACTAAAGAGGAGAGGGAGCATCCAGCTTGTTATCAGCCTGCATCTCTGATGGGATGGGGTTGCATTAGTGCCGATGGCGTGGGCAGCTTCCACATCTGGGAAGCTCCATCAATGCTGGAACATCTGCTCCCATCCAGACAACGTCTCTTTCAGGGAAGACCTTCCACCATGCTGGACCACATCCTGATGGTGGAACAGGAGAACTGGTCTGCTGCAGTCCAGTTTCACCAGTACAAACATCTGGAGCTTCATGGAAGCAGAAATCCAGCGACAAGGTCCAGTAGAGCAGCTGGAATCCTGCATCAGACCAGAACGGGACGACATTCCTCTCCTGAACCTCCAGCAGCTGCTCTTCTCACTTCCAGATGTTTCCAGACAGATGTTAAAGACCACAACATGATACTAAACATAATCATAGAACTATGTCTACATATGAGATGAGCTCATATTTTCCATAAAATATTAAATATTTCTCAGTTTCAACATCTAATATGTTCCTTATCTCCTACTGGGAAATAAAATGACATTAGCAAATGATTACAGTCTTTATTTCTTTTGTTTTTACATCTTTCTCTGTCAAAAGGTTAACTATATATATATATATATGTATATAATGTGTGTGTATGTACGTAATGTGAGAGTACATTACAGAATCACATTTACACACAAAGTTGTAGCACTTTAAAAATATGAAAAAACTGAAAAGTGGGAAGTTTCTTGTTTCTTTCATTTTCTTTTCCACAAATCTGCACATTTTGGATGCATTTGTTTAATTTCTAACTCCATCCTTCCTGACTTTTAGGTTTCTCTGTAAAATCTGCAGATTCTCAACATAATAATCTTGTCTCTTTTTAGAAAATAATTTAATTATTTATAAAATAAACTGGGAAATGTCTGTTTGAATACGGATGAAAAATCGGACACTTTTCATGTTTCTTTAAGAGCCAGCTGTGGTGAGGGCGGGGTGGGAAACTGGGAACTCTGGAGTTCCCAGTATGGCCGCTAGGCGCGTCTCTGCTCCATGCAAGCTGAGGACAGACTGTGTGCTTCAGGAGAGGAGGAGGAGGAGGAGGAGGAGAGGAAGCAGGGAGAGAGAGAGAGAGGACGGTGTTTTATCAGCCAAGTGCAGTCTGAATCGTGAGGAGCGGACGATGGGGAAAAATCATCTCTTCTTTCTTTTCTCCAACATCATTTAAACTGCAGACCGGTGCGCGTCCACGTGCACGGAGCGTGATGCTCTCTCCTCTTCTGTCACAGGAAATTTATTTTTATTTCACTTCTGAATGTGAGAAAGGAGCAAATCCATCCTGGAATAACGGCGCGTTGTTTTGAACTAAAGGCTTTCCTCCGTGCATGTCTGCGCGTGAACAGTTGGAGCGCGTCTGACCCGAGTTTCTGCCCGCCGGAGGGAAAAGTGCGCCAGGACGCTTCTGTTCCAAGGGGAAGGAATAAGTAGCCTTTGGGAGGAATGAACCTTACCCTAACTGGACGTAACGCACAGAGGAATACTGGGAACGGTGGGAGAGGAGCAGCGGGACGCTGATGTGAAGGTAAAACGCTGCGCGCGCGCCGTTAGGGGATCCTGGTCCGGGCTTTGGCCATTTACTGCTGAAATCATGCAACTATGATGCAGTGTGAGTGTTTCTTTCCTGAGTCACAACCACCCTGGAGATGCAGGGTGGAGGGATGAACAGTTAAAACAAGATGAGATAAATAAAAATAAAAATGCATCTTTCTGCACGGAACCGGTGTGCAGTGGAGGGGTTGTGGGTTGGAGAGCGTCCCGTGTGCTTTGTAGGAAATAAATAAATAAAGAAGCATCTCCTCCTCTTCTGTCAGCCACTTTTGCTCACTCTGCTCCAAGCGCGTGGACGCGTGGAGTTGCGCACTCCTGCTGAAGAAACTGCGCAAAAATCGCCGCTGGGAAGTGAAGCTTTTTGCTCCCAGCTCCACTGGTCGCTTTGTTTTCATGCATCATGCATGTTGCTGTTGTCCTGTGCCACCTGCAGACTCAGAGGGGAAACCTTTCATCTCACTCTGAGTTCAGAGAATTCTGTCCTGAAATATTTTTCATCCAAATAAAATTCCTGAGATTTGACTTCAGCCTGAAAACCTCCCGTTTCCTCCACCTCCTCCTCTCCTCTCAGCTCATGGAAGTACAGCTCTGAGCTGGATTTGGGGATGATAGGTCGGAGAAACACCCCCCCACCCCCCCTGTCTGTGTGTTTTGTGGTAAATAGGGTCTCTATGCTGTTACCGACCAGGCAGCGGGAGGAGGAGGAGGAGGAGGAAAGTTGCGCCTGTCGGCCGCTGCGGGGGCACCATCACCATATAAACTGGATGAATGCGGTAGTTGTGTGTGTGTGTGTGTGTGTGTGTGTGTGTGTGTGTGTGTGTGTGTGTGCGCACGCGCGCATCTCAGCGACATGTCACACAAACCGCAGAGGATCTTTTGAGGTTTCGATGTTTCAGGAAAATGAGTCTTCATTGACATGATGTGCGCGCGCAGGAGGCGCGCAGCTTCTGATGGAGGTGTAGCTTCACGAGCGCATCATCCTGGTCCAATCAGGAGGGGTTTGGCTTTCTGCTGCTGTCACTGTGCAGCTCTTTAATATGTTGACAAGATCAAATGTGGTCATATATGCTCCCATCTCACACACACACACACACACACACACACACACACACACACACACACACACACACACACACACACACACACCAGCAAACCAAATTCTACTGTCTTAAATTTAACAGCAGCAAATTTAGACCAGTATTCGGACTGTGTGTATAAAAGTGGTCATGACTAAACCCTCTGTGGGTCCAAACATCCTTTCACCATACCTGTTAACCCTCCCACTCAGACGGTGTGTGTGTGTGTGTGTGTGTGCGTAAAGCACACAGCTGGGTGGAGGGAGGAACCTTGAGGACCAAAATCCAGGCAGGAACAGAAGGAACATGCAGACCTGACACAGAAATGGAGGATTTTTCGTGGATTCTTCCACAGAGCCGAGGTCTGCACCGCGTCGCGTCTCCACAGATGAAATATTTACTTTAATAAGAGAGTTGAAGGAAAAGACCTGAGGATGTGTGAGAGGAGGCTTCCAGCAGTGGGGGATGGTCACATGATCAGTCACTGACCTTTTTCATCAACTTTTAATCTTTTTTTCTCATTTACATCCCCTCAGCGTGTGCATGCATGTGCCTCTGTGCACGGATGTAATGGTGGGCTCAGTCAGTTCACACTGTTTCCTAAGGCCTGCGATCTCCACAGCTCGGTTCTCTAGGAGAACATCTTCTCACAGCTAATCAGCATCTTCCTCTTGTCTCCCAGTGAGAACCAACCAGTCTCCTTTCTCCTTTCCTGCTCTGTAGTTTGTAGACGATGGATTCTCTGGTGACTGGCGCTGTCACGTGTTTTCAGTCCGAAGGGGCTTCCTCACATTCTGGGTTCTAGTCTCAGACGTTCTGTAGTGCTCCTAAAGTTGTTTATCAGCAGAACGTTGTTGATTTTGTGGCATAAAAACCACAACGTGACCCTGTAGTTCCTGACATCCTGCTGGGTGTGAGCTCCAGCTCGGTTAGGGTCCGTCAGCCTCGTGAACGGAGGTAGAAAATGGACTTTTGTTACTGAACAGCGGTGAGAGGTGATCAGGTTCCAGCTGACTGACGCCGTCCAGCATCAGGCGACAACGGCCAGACCTCAGCTGACCACAGTCTTTAACAATGCCACTGACAGCTCAGTTTCTCTCCCAGCTAATCACATCCAGCTGCTGACCTGTACCTCCGGGGTCAGACTGTGGTGCACAAGCTCTCCATCACTGCATCCATAAGAAACATGCATGTTGAATCATCATCTTCCTCTTTCTTTAACCATCCTGGTTCTTCAGCGTAAACATAAAGTACATGCACTTATTTCTGAGCTCCTACAGTCAGAGCCATGACACGGAGACCTGAGGTTGGCCTTACCCGCTTTCTTTTATTCATTATTTATTTTCAGACAAGTTTCTTTTGTTTCTTTTTGCATCTTGAAGTGGAAATTGTGGGTTTTTGGATCAATGGGCCAGAAACACTGCTGAATGTACCATATTCAAAATCTAATTATACTGTAATCAGGCAATGAGGAAACAATTACAGTAATTTAAATACGCATCTTTCTTCACTGAGACAGCAGAAAATAAATTAGTTATTGACAGGGATACTGGGAGGACATGAGTGTTTTTTACTTAGCCGGTCTGTCTTTGATTTGAGGGAAAATTGCTTCGCTTTTCCAATTTGTTTCTTCTCAGATGTTGTTGCTGCTTGCTTTGCCTCTTTTAGAACTCTCATCTTCACTGAAGGAAAATGGAGAAGAAAGTGTATGATATAATCATCTCAGCTGGTACTTCACACAGCCACTGAATCAATCACGGGGAAAATTGAAAAGGTCATTTCTGGTGTCTTTTTTTTCTGTTTGCAACGAGGGGTGGTCCAAATCCAAAACACAGACCTTCCCCCCTTACAAACCGTCTCAGACATGAAACTGCAACCTAAAAAAATCAGACTGCGTATAAATAATGGACGATACGCTGGCCTGAAAAGTGACGGCAGAGCAGAGGAGCCTGGAGGTGCCAGTGGTTGCTGTTCGGTGCCATCTTGGAGGGAAAAAACAACTAATTCAGAATGTGTTGAATTCTCTGCTGACATACAAAGATAGCACTTTTTCCTGAGTAATCACTGACACCCTCAGCTGATGAATGTATTTCTGATGTTTTCACCAAAAATATCTATAAATAAGGAAATTCTTGTGCAGTTATGGACATGTTGTATCTCACTCAGCTGCAGCTTCAACTCTACCTTCATAAAAGTGATATCAGAACATATCAGAACATATGTGCTTCAAATTCTCCCGTAAAATAAAATACGGTGTTTATTCCCAAAAAACGGTGACTTTTCATCCCATTGAAGCTAATGGGATTTGGCTGAAATGAGTCAGTCTAAACGTACAGCTCAGTCGTTCTTTCACCGAGAAATGTTCTTCAAACTGTCAACGTGTCATAAAAGACACAATTTAACTGACTGAACGGACATTTTATACGAATTTGACACAATCACAGGTTATGTTTTAGAGAAAATTGGAAAATAAATTAAAATCCCTCCACAGTCTAAATCTGGCTTGAAAAATTACTATGACTTTTTTTTAAAAACAAGCTTGTTTGATGCTGATGTATGTGCAGACTGTAGCACGCTGATGATGTGTGTATGTGCAGACTGTAGCACGCTGATGATGTGTGTATGTGCAGACTGTAGCACGCTGATGATGAGTGTATGTGCAGACTGTAGCACGCTGATGATGTGTGTATGTGCAGACTGTAGCACGCTGATGATGCGTGTATGTGCAGACTGTAGCGCGCTGATGATGCGTGTATGTGCAGACTGTAGCACGCTGATGATGCGTGTATGTGCAGACTGTAGCGCGCTGATGATGCGTGTATGTGCAGACTGTAGCGCGCTGATGATGAGTGTATGTGCAGACTGTAGCGCGCTGATGATGCGTGTATGTGCAGACTGTAGCGCGCTGATGATGCGTGTATGTGCAGACTGTAGCGCGCTGATGATGCGTGTATGTGCAGACTGTAGCGCGCTGATGATGCGTGTATGTGCAGACTGTAGCGCGCTGATGATGCGTGTATGTGCAGACTGTAGCGCGCTGATGATGCGTGTATGTGCAGACTGTAGCGCGCTGATGATGCGTGTATGTGCAGACTGTAGCGCGCTGATGATGCGTGTATGTGCAGACTGTAGCGCGCTGATGATGCGTGTATGTGCAGACTGTAGCGCGCTGATGATGCGTGTATGTGCAGACTGTAGAGCGCTGATGATGCGTGTATGTGCAGACTGTAGCGCGCTGATGATGCGTGTATGTGCAGACTGTAGCGCGCTGATGATGCGTGTATGTGCAGACTGTAGCGCGCTGATGATGCGTGTATGTGCAGACTGTAGCGCGCTGATGATGCGTGTATGTGCAGACTGTAGCGCGCTGATGATGCGTGTATGTGCAGACTGTAGCGCGCTGATGATGCGTGTATGTGCAGACTGTAGAGCGCTGATGATGCGTGTATGTGCAGACTGTAGCGCGCTGATGATGCGTGTATGTGCAGACTGTAGCGCGCTGATGATGCGTGTATGTGCAGACTGTAGCGCGCTGATGATGCGTGTATGTGCAGACTGTAGCGCGCTGATGATGAGTGTATGTGCAGACTGTAGCGCGCTGATGATGCGTGTATGTGCAGACTGTAGCGCGCTGATGATGCGTGTATGTGCAGACTGTAGAGCGCTGATGATGCGTGTATGTGCAGACTGTAGCGCGCTGATGATGCGTGTATGTGCAGACTGTAGCGCGCTGATGATGCGTGTATGTGCAGACTGTAGCGCGCTGATGATGCGTGTATGTGCAGACTGTAGCGCGCTGATGATGCGTGTATGTGCAGACTGTAGCGCGCTGATGATGCGTGTATGTGCAGACTGTAGCGCGCTGATGATGCGTGTATGTGCAGACTGTAGCGCGCTGATGATGAGTGTATGTGCAGACTGTAGCGCGCTGATGATGCGTGTATGTGCAGACTGTAGCGCGCTGATGATGCGTGTATGTGCAGACTGTAGCGCGCTGATGATGCGTGTATGTGCAGACTGTAGCGCGCTGATGATGCGTGTATGTGCAGACTGTAGCGCGCTGATGATGCGTGTATGTGCAGACTGTAGCGCGCTGATGATGCGTGTATGTGCAGACTGTAGCGCGCTGATGATGCGTGTATGTGCAGACTGTAGCACGCTGATGATGCGTGTATGTGCAGACTGTAGCACGCTGATGATGCGTGTATGTGCAGACTGTAGCACGCTGATGATGCGTGTATGTGCAGACTGTAGCACGCTGATGATGCGTGTATGTGCAGACTGTAGCACGCTGATGATGCGTGTATGTGCAGACTGTAGCACGCTGATGATGCGTGTATGTGCAGACTGTAGCACGCTGATGATGCGTGTATGTGCAGACTGTAGCACGCTGATGATGCGTGTATGTGCAGACTGTAGCACGCTGATGATGCGTGTATGTGCAGACTGTAGCACGCTGATGATGCGTGTATGTGCAGACTGTAGCACGCTGATGATGCGTGTATGTGCAGACTGTAGCACGCTGATGATGCGTGTATGTGCAGACTGTAGCACGCTGATGATGCGTGTATGTGCAGACTGTAGCACGCTGATGATGCGTGTATGTGCAGACTGTAGCACGCTGATGATGCGTGTATGTGCAGACTGTAGCACGCTGATGATGCGTGTATGTGCAGACTGTAGCACGCTGATGATGCGTGTATGTGCAGACTGTAGCACGCTGATGATGCGTGTATGTGCAGACTGTAGCACGCTGATGATGCGTGTATGTGCAGACTGTAGCACGCTGATGATGCGTGTATGTGCAGACTGTAGCACGCTGATGATGCGTGTATGTGCAGACTGTAGCACGCTGATGATGCGTGTATGTGCAGACTGTAGCACGCTGATGATGCGTGTATGTGCAGACTGTAGCACGCTGATGATGCGTGTATGTGCAGACTGTAGCACGCTGATGATGCGTGTATGTGCAGACTGTAGCACGCTGATGATGCGTGTATGTGCAGACTGTAGCACGCTGATGATGCGTGTATGTGCAGACTGTAGCACGCTGATGATGAGTGTATGTGCAGACTGTAGCGCGCTGATGATGAGTGTATGTGCAGACTGTAGCGCGCTGATGATGCGTGTATGTGCAGACTGTAGCGCGCTGATGATGCGTGTATGTGCAGACTGTAGCGCGCTGATGATGCGTGTATGTGCAGACTGTAGCGCGCTGATGATGCGTGTATGTGCAGACTGTAGCGCGCTGATGATGCGTGTATGTGCAGACTGTAGCGCGCTGATGATGCGTGTATGTGCAGACTGTAGCGCGCTGATGATGCGTGTATGTGCAGACTGTAGCACGCTGATGATGCGTGTATGTGCAGACTGTAGCACGCTGATGATGCGTGTATGTGCAGACTGTAGCACGCTGATGATGCGTGTATGTGCAGACTGTCGCTACACAAATCGTTTGTCACAACGGAGGAACTCGAGTCGGCTTGAATGAACCGTGGCTGCAGAAGAGCTGGGACTTACAGAGTTTTATCTACGGTGCTCCAAGAGTCCGAAAGTCGGCTGTTTCTCCCATTAAGCATTAATTTAAAAAAAAAGAACAAAAACAAAATAAAATGCCACAAAACTGCTTATGTGCCCAACTGGCTCGCTGCCGGCCTGGGGGATGTTACCGGCTATTTACGGCTTGTTCTGCAGCTGAGACGATTAAACCACGTTTCTTTTCAGCAGCCACATATTTCTTTTCTTAACTTTGTGCAGAATATGAGTATTAATTTGAATACAATAACCCCTCATGTTTGAGCATGTTCTTCCTTGATATTTGGCCAGGTTAGTATTAGTGTTCTTGTAAATTATTCAAACTGAACAGTATAGGTTTTATGGTACTGCTGTGGGTTGTGGATGCTTTGGGAACTTCAGGAGTACTATGGTAACGATGCTCTTGTGCATTTTTATAGCAACTATGTTTTAACAGCACAGAAATTAAACAATTTGCATGCTTGTAATTAAATATACTTTAATGTTAGAAACAATAAGCAGCTGAAAAAGATACACAAGAGGACATTTCCCCCCCATTTCCATTTAATAAATATGGATTTTGTCCGTTGTGGAGAATAATTCTGTACTTGGACTTACCTGTAAGTGCAGATCTGCTTAGTTTGGCTGCTTCTACTCTACGTTATTCTTACCTACGGGCTGCTCTGGGCTTCATATGGGAAGCCATAGAACAAAACTGCTGACGGACTCTAAAAGCTGGTTTTAGATTTTATCTGGCCACTACAGAGATCCATTCATAACGCATCAATTTCTCATGAAATAAATAAATTTCTCCTTCGGATGATAGAGAAGATAATTTCCAGCTATCAGTTGACAGTTGAGCCTAAAACTTGACTCACATGGTGACGTGTCTGGGTCCTCCTCTACCAGTAGCGCCGCCAGCGGTATGTTTATGAGCCTAGCCCTGGAGCAGCCACGGAGAAACTCTCACGTTTCCTCTCACAACCAGAGCAACGCGACGGCACAGGGCTGGCAGGCCGTGGCGTGGAGGCAGAGCCGGAGAAGCTCATCAGGAGGTTCAGGAAGATTCCTGGTGGGAAAAGTTGTCCTAACTCTTGGGCCAATAATAAAAAAAACCTAAAAAGAAGTTGGTAGCATGAGTTAGAAGGGTTGTTACGGTTTTATCTAAGTAGTTATCTGAGAAGACTAATGAACGGAGATATGCAGATCAATACTGAATATCTGTTCCTCCAATACCAACATTTATATGACATAACTGAACTTTCAGGATAGGTAGGAACTACTTTTTCTGCCTGAAGAAGTTCCTACCTATCCTTCTACCTTCCTACCTATACTTGTACCTACAGGCTAGAAGTAGTATTTTGACTGTTGGTTAACAGAATAATTGTAAATATAAAGATAAAAAGATGCTGAGATGTTTTTTCTTAGACAAATGAACGTGATTGGTCTCATTCCCCTCAGTGTAGTGGCTGACCACAGAGAGATGTTTAGTTATTCCAGAAGCTTCTACAGGCTCCATTTAACAGCATAATTGCAGCCTCACTATAGATGTGTGGCTAACAAATGTAATTTTATTTAATATTTCTGTACTTGATGAAAAATGTTTCAAGCTGTTTGGGTCTAAAATGAACTCAGAAAAACCAATGAATGTGTAGAAAACTTTACAATAAACATGTCTGATGAGATGGAGTTCAAGTAGAAGACAGCAAAAAGAAAAAAACGTGTATTTCGGACCATAACATGCGGGATTATAATGTGCATAATGAGTGAGAAATCTAACACCACCTGACTGCATTATTTTGTATATACGCACACGTATTTTGGCAAGCTGAATCCCTGTTATATCAGCTATCACTGTGGCAATGTGTTAATGACTGCTTCAGATCAGCTGGCTTTTGACTGGTGAATGAGAGAAACGCGCTGGAGTTTGATAACGGTTGTTTAGCATAAAAAGTACATCGAGGCCAACATAAACTAGTTCCTATACTTTAGCATATTTAGCAAGTTTTGTAAAAAAGAAATGAACATTTGTTATATAATGTTTATGGTGTGTTACCATGGTATAAGTGCATTAAACACTAAGAATTACCGGTACATGGTTTTAAAGTCTTGAACACCACAAAGCTCAGCAGTGCACGGTATCAATGGTCCGGTATTAGCTGTAAATATTGCCTTGGGGACCTGCTGCTCTTAACAGAGGCGTCTGGTTTTCAGGAAAAGTTGGGCTCGTGTGTTGGTAACTTGCATCCATCCAGGCTGGCTTCCTTAGCGGGTTAGCAACGAAGCACACGGCGTCTCTCTCTACTGTTTTACGTCTTCGGCTGGAGCAGAGGCAGCGAACAGAACAGCATGAACAATGACAACAATGGCACATTTTCCTCCACTCTACTCCTCTACTCTGCTCACATACAATTTGGCTCCTGAAAATAACACTTTCTTCATTTCTTCACTTCCAGTAGTCCCCCTTCGCCTTTCGACTCACATCTCCAGTGCACTGACTCCCTCTTGTGTCACTGCCTGGCGTAGCCGGCAACTTACTGTAACGACAACATACTGCCAACATGCTGGCTTCATAGCTTAGAGTTGTGCAGACATGTTTTGACTAAAACATGAGGGCCGTGTACTACATTACATTGGGTCGAGCTCAGTAAGTACCGCCAGAGTTTGTTTTTACATCAGGCACACTGCTGATCTTTGACAAAACTGAAGATTTAAGTGTGCCTTATGGTCAGAAAAATACCGTACATGGAGGACAAGAGAGAGGGCTTCGTGGGAAACATAAGTTAAACTGTTAGATAAATTATTTTTAAGATAAATTTTGGTCCCGTGATGTGTTAAAATGTCCCTCATGTCCCATTTTTCTTTTTTTGTTTTGGTTTATAATTTGAAACCATTTTTTAGAGGAAGTAGTTGAAAGATCCGCCCTCTTGTTAATGATGGACAGACTAACAGAGCGAACAAGTTTTGACTATATATATCCATACATACACACAATGTGACAATATGCTTTCGTCCCGATTCAATTCGATTACAGATCTTTGGGTATCGATTCAATTTAAATTGCGATTCTCACAATTCTTCAAAATTGCTGATTTTTTTAGATTAAAACAACAAAAAAAAAAGACTTTTTTTGCTCGTCATTTTACTTGATTTCAATGAGAAAAAAACACCACAGTAACCAGATAATCATTCTGCTGCTATAAGACCCAAAAAGACAAGTAAAAAGATCAATAAAAACAAAAACAACTTATATTTATTTTTAAAAAAAGTCAAAGATTTTTTAACAAAAAAAAAAAAGATTTTAAAATTGTGAAGCAAAAAGAGAGAAAAAAAAATAAATAAATATATATATATGTATATGTCTGTGTATCCAAGGTATACCCAATGAGACAGAGGTGGGAAATACATGGTGTTGGATGTTTATGATGGTATTTATGTAATGTGTTTTTTTTTTTTATCCATGTTGCCATAATTAATTTTATCTCATGGTTTATTGACCCTTTAGCAGTGGGAACATGTGAGAAGGTAAGGTTTTGGTTGCAGAAGACGATGCAGTTTTGGTTAATTGTACAAAAGCAGCAACGGATAATGAACTAATTTAATGCTGCTTTATGTTAAATATCCTTTAAAATGCTGTCATGTTTTCATCTAATTCTCTTGCTACTGTGAGCATCAGAGGAGTAACGGCCAGTAGCGCAGCATTAATCTGACTGCTTTTCAAACCACTCACCCCAGTGTCTGCCCTGCAAATGGCTCCTGATATATAGGTCTATATTTAGTAATGGGGAATCTCTCTTTCTTGCTGAGTTTGCTGTGAGAACACGGCTGAATGAGCTGAGCAGGGATAGTTATGGTCTTGTATTTGCATGAGCTGCATTACATGATGCATAAAACAAAGTGTTTGGCTTCTTTTGCACAAAAACCATTAGCCTGCACCTCCTTCTGTAAGTAGGAAGACAGCATAAAATACTGGTAAGACAATAACAAGTAGAGACCTTGACCAGCACAATGTCAGGAACCAAACAGCAGAGTGAAGTTTGAAAACTGATGGTACCAACGTAAAGACTAAAAAGCAAGGAAATTGACCAGTTTTATGTCTGTAAGATAGCTGGCAGTCTGCTCTCTGTTGCTTTGTGGCGTTTATGCCTGTGGTCTCCTTAGATATGAAAAATTAGCTTAATTATCTCAGAGAATTGTATGATCCGAGACTGTGGTCCAGCCCCGCCTGTGTAATCCTGTCCCATCATGTTGTAGCTATGTGCTTGTCCCCCGGAGGAGTGACCAGTTGGAGCCATTAGATTACTGAGAATAAACATGCAATAATTGGCAATGAGAAAGAATTTAATTGAGTTGTTGAAGGACGTGTACGTGCGTTAAAAAACCTGTGTAAACATGCTGCTTTTGGTGGAAATGTGCCATTTGTTAGCTGTGTAATTGGCTGCTTAGCCACCCCCCCACCCCCCACCCCCCACCCCACACACACACACACACACACACACACACACACACACACACACACACACACACACACACACACACCTTCCTTCAACAGAATAAGTTTTAAGTTGTGAAGAATCTTTTAAACAGCAACATGTCAGTGGTGTGACTGCAGCGGGATCGTAAAACACATGTAATGTTTACATGTAAATGGTTCAGTTACCTCCATACAGCTGGACTGTGATGGGGATGGGAGGGGGGTGGGGGTGACTTTAGGCTGGGTTTATCCAAGTGCATGTATGACCATTTGGAAAGGCAATACAATTTATGGTCCTCGTATGCACTTTGTTTTATGGAGTGTAAAATATACCCAGTTCTTGTGATGATCTTTTTGTCACCACATTCATCTGCTGCTTTGGGTTATAGGAGCTTCTCCTGCCATGTGGGGAGGAGGAGGCCTGCGGAGGAGCTGTAGTGAAAGGCATAAATCACTTACATGAGGTGATTATTTTTTCTTCTAGAATGTGATGATAATAATCAATTCCCAAAGATATATCAGCAGATGAAAGCTGTGGATCTGCTCTGTGTGTCTAGCGTTTGTCTCCCGGGACGTTGCTTTTTAAAGACATGAGACCCCCTCACACATTAGTATCAGCAGAAAGCTCACTCGAGGATGGTGCTAAAAGAAAAGACCAAACTTGCAGACTGTTAGAGCTCTTCAGGTCATCTAGACCATTCTCACTGACTTCACATTGTTTGTTACGCCGCCATGCTGGGGGGTAAAACGCTAGCTGCCGTTATAGAGTGACTGTTAAATTTGTTGTTAACTGTTCCTCATTTAGGATCAGTTCAGCATGCATGTGGTCAGGTCTGACAGTGATATTTAAAAAAAAAATGTGCTTATTGGTGCTCAATATATGCATTATTTTCTAAAATCCTGAAAAAAACATTTAAAGCAGTCAACAGATAGAGATATTGAGACCTGATTTAGCTTGACATTTACAGTTACCTGGTCAGGGGCAGACGTAAAGGCTTACAAGTCATTAGGGCTTATAAATACTGGGCATCAGAGCTGTGGGAAGTGCCCTAAACAAAGTATTTCCTCATCATGTCAAAGGTCAGTAAAAACCAGCAGACACGAACTGACACCACAAAGGAAAAAAAAGTTAAACTTGTCATCAACACAGAAACCAATATCTGGCATTCACACTGCTGTGAAGATTGAATTAGTTGAATATCCCGCCAATTTCACTTGAGTTGCATTAACACAGTCAGCAACGTTTTGCTGCTAAACAGCAACAAAGTCCCAGTTACACGGCTGAGACTCCCCAACGGCTTCCACTTATCTGGTTTGATGGCAGCAACACATTTAGCAGCTGTTCAGGGTCAGCAGGCAAATAAACAATCATAGACAAGACTTTCTCCCACTTACACTCCCATACCGCACCTGGCCATACCATGCTGTACCATAGCACACCACACCATACCACACCATACCACACCACACCACACCACACCACACCACACCACACCACACCACACCACACCATACCACACCACACTATACCACACCACACCACACCACACCACACCACACCACACCACACCATACCACACCATACCACACCACACCACACCATACCACACCACACTATACCACACCATACCATACCATACCACACCACACCACACCATACCACACCATACCACACCACACCACACCATACCACACCACACTATACCACACCACACCACACCACACCATACCACACCACACCACACCATACCACACCATACCACACCACACCACACCACACCACACCACACCACACCACACCACACCACACCATACCACACCATACCACACCACACCACACCATACCACACCACACTATACCACACCATACCATACCATACCACACCACACCACACCACACCATACCACAACACTATACCACACCATACCATACCATACCACACCACACCACACACCACACCACACCACACCATACCACAACACTATACCACACCATACCATACCACACCACACCACACCACACCATACCACACCACACCATACCACAACACTATACCACACCATACCATACCACACCACACCACACCACACCATACCACAACACTATACCACACCATACCATACCACACCACACCACACCACACCACACCACACCACACCACACCATACCACAACACTATACCACACCATACCATACCACACCACACCACACCACACCACACCATACCACAACACTATACCACACCATACCACAACACTATACCACACCATACCATACCATACCACACCACACCACACCACACCACACCACACCACACCACACCACACCACACCACACCATACCACAACACTATACCACACCATACCACAACACTATACCACACCATACCATACCATACCACACCACACCACACCACACCATACCACACCACACCACACCACACCACACCACACCACACCATACCACACCACACCACACCACACCACACCACACCACACCACACCACACCATACCACAACACTATACCACACCATACCATACCATACCACACCACACCACACCACACCACACCACACCATACCACAACACTATACCACACCATACCATACCACACCACACCACACCACACCATACCACAACACTATACCACACCACACCACACCACACCACACCACACCATACCACACCACACCACACCACACCATACCACACCACACCATACCACAACACTATACCACACCACACCACACCACACCACACCACACCATACCACACCACACCATACCACAACACTATACCACACCATACCATACCATACCACACCACACCACACCACACCACACCACACCACACCACACCACACCACACCATACCACAACACTATACCACACCATACCATACCATACCATACCACACCACACCACACCACACCACACCACACCACACCACACCACACCACACCACACCATACCACACCATACCATACCACACCACACCACACCACACCATACCACACCACACCACACCATACCATACCACACCACACCATACCACACCACACTATTCCACACCACACCAGGCCACGCCACGCCAAGCCACGCCACACCAAACCCTACCATACCACACCATACCATACAATATGCTTCTGTACCCTATGCTCACCCTACCCCCCCGTCCAGCTGGGGCTTAATGTATGGTAACTGACCCATATATGTTCACAGTACACTAGCACTTTTACACTTCTGGTTGCATTGAAGTAAACCAGTTTATCAAATACACCAAGGAAAGAAGTGCATTTCATGAAATGTTTTCTTCGATTCCATCCTCCATTCCAAGGAACATTTGTGTCCTTTCAGCGGGGATTGTTACAATTTTTGTAAACAGAAAATGTTGCCTGTGCTGTTCGTCCTCTCTTTGGATATTAAAAGTCCGCACTAACTGCTTTTTGGTGGGTCTCTGAAAAAAAAGACAAACAAACAAAGCTTTAAATAGAAAGTATCTTATATTGGTGCTAAAATCAACCTTTAATAGAATTAAATTGAACAATCTTATTAAAAAAAGGTTTTGGGGAATAATATGATTTAACTTGTAAAATAAGTGTCATCAGTGGTTGAAACACTCACTGTAGTGAATAAAGTCAGTGGCCATGACACCAGAAAGTTAGAGGCCAGCATTAACAAATTCTTCTCATTTATCATCTTGATCACTAACAACACTTTGATCTAGATGCTTTTTCCTTTACCCATAACTGATATTCTATACCCCTTTCTGTCCCCACAAGTTGTAGATTTGTTACTGTGGGCAGCTGTTGAAAGTCACTGTGGTCTGTTTATGTGATGTTTTTGATGATTTGGACACTGAAGATGCAAGGAGAGTGTTCTCATATATCTCACAGTGACCAGTGTGGTGGTGGGGAAAGCCAGTTTCATGCTAAACCCACAGCTTCCAGTCTTTACTCTCCTGGTAGCCAGGCACAAAATGTCTGCCAGGTGAACCAAATAGAGAAGAGAGAGCACAGATCATCCACCACCCACATAGATAACACCAGTAACTTTCCACTTTATCCATGCTGCAGCCTGTTTAATATGGACGCCTACAGACTGTGTAACTGAGGGAAAAGATCCACGTATTGATGCTTCTCAGTGCAGATGATGTAATTCAGTATAATGCCGACAGACTGCTACTTAATACACTTATCATTCCTTTGAGTTTATAAAACTGATACCATTATAAAGATGAAGATATATTTGAAGTCGATGTGGATTGTTTTGGATTGTTACAGCAGGAATTGACTGAACTGAGCATAAGCAACCTGTTATACCTCAAAGAGAACAGAAGGAGAAGCATACCGATGAGGAGACGACGAGGAGAGGATGAGGAACAGTACATGCACATCCTTTCAGTACACATTCCACTCTGTACTCATATACCTTACTATTCCCAAGGCTAGCATGTGTGTGCTTGTGTGTTAGAGTGCTTGCGTGGGTTATGCGTGTGAAGTGCCGAGGGCTCTGTGCTGGAGTTAAACTCTGTTCATTGGAGCCAAAGGCGCCCCGTGCACTGATCCAGGCTGACAGGCCAGAACACCGGCTATGTTCCCCAGTCAATATCCGAAACAGTCAGTCAGCCTCCTTCACTAGGAAGTTGCTGCAAGAGCGACAGTCAGCAAGCAGCCTGGAAAGCACAGTGGTGTTTTGTTTTTTTTTGCAAATTTATTAGTCATAACATCTGAAAAAAATTGAAAAAGGACCAAATGTATAGATATTGGGACGGGGTTGGATAACTAGTCACGTGGAGATGGAGAATAGACATTAAGCAGCCATTTTATGGCCTCCAGAACTGCCATAATTACCTCCACCCAGTAGGTTATGTTTTTACCAGCGCTTATCTGTTTGATTGTTGTGTTCAAGATTCAAAAGGTTATGGATGGATTTTCATGAAATTTTCAGGACTTGTTGGTAGGGCTGCTCGATTATGACAAAAACTACAATCACGATTATTTTGACTGAAATTGAGATCTTGATTATTTAACACAATTATCCAGTATATTTAAACAACGCTGCGCGTCGTGGTGTTCTAGACTCCGTGTCGTACATTATAACCGTCTAATGGACGGTTCCGAGTTTAATCTGCTTTTACCGCTTATATAGGAACTATTTTACGTCGGCCTGGACGTACGTTTTATACCAAACAACCGCTGTCAGGCTGCAGCGCGTTTCTCTCATTCACCTGTTAAAGGACGGCTGATCTGAACCAGCTGGTTAACGCGTTGCCATGGTAACGCCCCGTAACGGAGGGATATTACAGTGTTTAACTGGCCGAACTATGTATAGGAAAATAATGCAGCCAGTTGTCACTGACTATGGTATAAACTATGTTTAGGTGAACTTCCACAACCTACTGCAGTTATTCTACATTGACCTGCAGCCGGAGCCGACTGAGACTGGCCGCCTGGGAGTGCTTTAGGATGGGAGAGGCTCCCGCTGCTCCTTCCTTACAGTAACTGCAGAACAATATGTGCCTTCAAGTCAGTCGCCAAAACACCAGAAAAGTCTCTAATAACTCCAGTAAAAGCTGCTAGATGTCGCTTTTAACAAAAAAAGTCTCCAGATTTAGCGAGAAAGTCTCCAAGTTGGCAACAGTGTCTGAATGAAAGCAAAGCGGCTGTGGGAGGAGTTTACAGCACAGCGCTGCAACGCCAGAGACGCTCGATTAGCAGCTGAAGACAGCAGGAGAGGAAACTGCAGAGAGGAAAATAATCACACCCTTTTAGTTTTGTCATTGTTGGAAACCCAGATCGTACTGAGATTAAAATCCCATTAATCGCCCAGACCTACTTGTTGGGAATATGAAAAGGAAGAAGGGATTTAACCCTGGTGGTGATCCGGATCACTGTTTGTAGGAATTTTCTAAAGGATTCTTTAACATTGTGCTTAGCGGAGGTTTGCGTTCTCCGAGTGATTTTCTAATTGTTGATGGGAAAGTTCTACATGTTGGAAACATTCCTCAGAGATTTTTCTGCATACTGACATGAAGCATGATGCAGTTGCTAAACATCATGATGAGAATCTCCCATTTCTCCATTGTCCAGTTCTGGTGAGACTGTGTGAATTGTAGCCTCAGTTTCCTGTTCTTACTGACAGGAGGGAACCCGCTGTGGTCTTCTGCTGCTGGAGAACATCTGCTTCCAGGCTGGACGTGTTGTGTGTTCAGAGATGATGTTCTGCAGATCTTGGTTAATAATTTACATCTGATTCCATTTAAACATTTTCATGAATGACTCTGGTAGTTATAATGTGGAGGCTGTACCGTCTGACAATTCATTGCTTGGTAACATCTCTTGTTTATGTCATCTATCACTTGTGCTACTTCTTTAACACAAAATTATTCCAGATGTGCAGAATGTTTTGGCGTATCAAGTATTCTTGTGTGAAAATGTTTTGATTGAGATCATGCTGTCTTACTTAATCACACTTTAAAGTGGAACTATTCTGTGCATTTCAGGCTAATTTATTTTTATTTCTGAGACCAGAAGGGCTGGAATTGATCAAGTTATTGTCACAAATCACTTCATTTACTTCAGACCGACCCTCTCCGTAGGCTGTCAGATCAGCCTGCGGGCAAAACGAGTGGATTGAGACTCTTCCGCATTAAGCCCCGCCTCCCGCCACCGCACTACATCGGGAGCGCGCACCGCACCTGCTTTCACCGTCATTGTAACGTCTCATAAACAGAAGGATTAGGCTAATATGAACTCAATAAAAAAAACAAACTACAATGTCAACACACAGCATACAGCCCTACATGTTGGAACCTGAATCAGAGCCTGAAAACGAAGTGGAAAACAGCAACCCACAGCAACGAATGCAGCAGGATGTCTCTCTTTGGTAAACTCACCAGCCATCGTTGGAAATAACTTTATCCAACGTTTTCCACCCGCCTGATGTATTTGTACATGCCCTTGTTAACCAGTAGAAGGTAACCAATCACTGAACCTTATCCCCCGGGACGTCACAGGGATTTCCAAGTAGAAAAAACTCTCTAAAACCACGCGTTTTTCGTCGCCATGGAAACCGAATGGAGAGAGTGCTGGAACTCAAACTCAAACTCAAACATGCGTTTAGGTGATAAAAAACGGTGCCGTTCACATGTCTGATGAGGATTCAACACTGTAACACTGTAGAAAGCTCAGAAAACTCCAAATACCAGAATAATAGCACCCCTTTAAATATCAAAATTAGCTGGGCAGAGACTGCGGTCATGGCTCTTCATTCAGTATATGACATGCTTTTTAAAGAATTTCAAACCATTGCATCATGAAATAAATAAATAAGTACCCATCCTGTCCAAACTTGCCTACTCAGTGGTGTTCCTGTAGAGGTTTAACTCATGAGGGCTTTTGGGATTTTTTTTATAGTGTCTGAGCGGTAATATAAAGAAATAAAATGCTGACTATTGTTTATTATGTTTCAGACTGAGCTACAGCCACACCACATAATGTCATTTTCAATGTTTAAACCTCACAAAATGCTTAAACAGAGTAAAAGTAAAATGAATGACTCTGTAAAACTAAAGATCCAGTTAGTTTCAGAGTAAAGTCCACCTGCCTCCTCATACACACGTTGCTGCCCATTAAAACTGGTAATCGTTACTTCCGTGACATTTTCACAAAATGAAGCGAGAATAACCACATAAAGGTTTTGTAAACCCCCTTCCCTCCCTCCACACCTCCTAGTTTAGTCTTTCTTCTGTGGTTTGATGCACCGCAGAGACAGCAAAGGGTCAGACCCAAGTGAAGTGAAAGTAAATCTTTCTCTTGAGCTGGCAACAGTTATGCTCACTACACTAAGTGCTATAAAATCCTTATGAGTAAGGCAATAAGGGACCTCTGTCCCACCATCTGTTCAACAAGCTTCAACATGTAGAACAGCGATATTTCTAACTGATCCCATCCAGCAGGAGCATGTTTTCCACCAGCACAACCCACTTCCTGGCCTCACATTAACATGATGGCCATGGTGACATTTTCTGAAAAGAAGAGTTGAAGTTTAACCCTTTATCAGGCAAGTTGCTATTTTTATCCCTTTGTTTTCCTTCATTTTCAGCATATAAAAAAAAAAAAAAAATGCAACAACTGAATGGAGGTGTTGGTACACCCCACAAGGACAATTTCAGGTTAAAATGTCTAATTTCCAGGTATTGTATTGAGTGCCTTATAAAGAGTTAAATAGACTATCTGACAGATCTGCTTTTGACAGATTTAACTTTGTGTAAATTACACATGATGATGAGAGCACGTATTTGTCATGTTTCAGCCTGAAAAGGGAGACAGACACTCATCTGCAGATCATCAGAAACCCGGTACGTTCGTACGAGCATCTTTATGTAACACAGAGGGAAAGAGACGGTTTATCCTCATTAGCTTGACCATTTCCAGAAAAGGAAAAGAAACAACAAGGCAGATTCATTTTCTCACCCACTGTTTCTCTCAGACCTGCAAAAGTTGCATCTGGGTGGACCTGCGAGCTCGGCAAATCCCTCAAATGGTCATAAGCACCTCTTCAATAAATCCCTTCCACAAGCCCTGATGTCTGTGTGTGTGTGTGTGTGTGTCTGTGTGTCTGTGTGTGTGTGTGTGTGTCTGTGTGTCTGTGTGTGTGTGTCTGTGTGTGTGTGTGTGTGTGTGTGTGTGTGTGTGTGTGTGTGTGTCAGACAAAGGTGAGATGAGATGCTTAAAATAGGAGGGACAATGGGATGGAAGGGTGGATAAAATGCTGCTATGTTGTGAGGATTTATGGTGGCTGGAGGATAGATGTATGTGTGGACGATATGAAGTAGAACGTGGATATGGATGAGACTGACTAAAGCACAGGCTGATGAAGTGTTTAGCTGAGTGACTGACTAAGCCATAAGTCTCCCGTGGGCCCTTATGCCTCCCCCTTTTGCCTTTAACTGTACTCTCCCGCTCTCTCTCTACACTCTATGTTCTGTGTGTTGACAAGTCAGGCTGCAAAGATTGACCCTTAGCGTTCTCCCTGACTTCCCTCTCAGATAATCTCACTCCACCTGCTGAGTTTACGTTATTAAATCAGTCTCTCACGGACTGATGTGACGGTGGGAAATATAAGTTTACATATGTGTAAAAGGGGTTTGATTAAAATGGATGGATTATGATAAATACAGTTTCAGGTTTTCATCACATTGCCTGAATTCTGCCTCCAATCGAACCGAAGGGCATCATTTCTGACGGGATTTATGGCATTGTTTAAAAAAAAAAAAAAAATCTTCTTCTATAATGTGTTACCATGGCAACAGGAATGTTGTAGGAAATGCCTGAAGTAAAACCAGCTGAAGAGGGGGCTACCAGGATCCAGGACGGGAATGTTTAGAATATTATTTCCTGCACATGAGCAACAAGTTTATTTTGTTCTCTGAAATCTCTTTTTTTTGTAGATTATAATAAAATCTAAGGTGATATAGAGATGGGACTAAAGGATGACGGATTTTAGTGCTAGCTAACAGCAGATGGTTTAATCCTGGACATGATTCGAAGAAGAACCCTGGACATGGCTTTCACTTTCCATTCATTCTGTCTGTTTACAGAGTTCACTCAGGCATGCAGAATCAGCTCTAATTCAGTCCAGTTCAGTTTGACTTTATGTGTACAGTGCAAATTCATGGCAAAGTCATCTTAAGGCAACTTTAGAGACACAGTCCAGGTTCTAGTACTGCAGTTAGTTCATGAAAATAATGGTCTAGCTGAGAAACCAAATAAATCTCATCAAGTATTCTATTTAATTTAATCCTCCATGCTGAGCTGCATGGTGACACAGAGAGGAAAACGTCCATCAGAACCAGAACCAGGAAGGAGGACCCCCTTCCCAGACCAGTTAGAGGTGGAGAGGACTGGAAACTTTAATCCAGGATCCTGCTGAGAGAGAAGAAGAAGAAGCAGCACAAAAGATTGAAAACAACGTCAGATGTTTCTACATGGAGAGTAAAGAGAGCAGAGAGGAACCCAGTGCATCATGGGACGTCTCCCAGTGCATCATGGGATGAGGGTCACCAAGTCAGACCTGAAGATTTACAGGAAGGAAAGTTTAAAGATGGTCTGAAGGTAGAGGAGGTCTACTTCCTGGATCCAGACTGGGAATCAGTTCCACAGAGAGGTTCTGACACCCTGTTGAAACAGCGTGCCCACCGAGGGGAAAACTACGGTACTACAATACTACAATACAGTGGTATTAAAGTACTACTGAACTACAATACTACAGTACTGGAGAACTACAGTACTACAGTAATACAGAACTGCAGTACTACAGAACTACAGTACTACTGAACTACAGTACTACAGTACTACAGAACTACAGTAATACAGTATTACAGTACTACAGAACTACAGTAATACAGTATTACAGTACTACAGAACTACAGTACTACAGTACTACAGTACTACTGAACTACAGTACTACAGTACTACTGAACTACAGTACTACAGTACTACAGTATTACAGTACAACAGAACTACAGTACTACTGAACTACAGTACTACAGTACTACAGTACTACAGTACAACAGAACTACAGTACTACTGAACTACAGTACTACAGTACTACAGTACTACAGAACTACAGTAATACAGTATTACAGTACTACAGAACTACAGTAATACAGTATTACAGTACTACAGAACTACAGTACTACAGTACTACAGTACTACTGAACTACAGTACTACAGTACTACTGAACTACAGTACTACAGTACTACAGTATTACAGTACTACTGAACTACAGTACTACTGAACTACAGTACTACAGTACTACAGTACTACAGCATTACAGTACTACTGAACTACAGTACTACAGTACTACTGAACTACAGTACTACAGAACTACAGTAATACAGTATTACAGTACTACAGAACTACAGTAATACAGTATTACAGTACTACAGAACTACAGTACTACAGTACTACAGTACTACAGTACTACTGAACTACAGTACTACAGTACTACTGAACTACAGTACTACTGAACTACAGTAATACAGTATTACAGTACTACAGAACTACAGTAATACAGTATTACAGTATTACAGTACTACAGAACTGCAGTACTACAGTACTACTGAACTACAGTACTACAGTAATACAGTACTACAGTACTAAAGTACTACAGTACTACAGTGCTACTGAACTACAGTAATACAGTATTACAGTACTACAGAACTACAGTACTACAGTACTACTGAACTATAGAACTACAGTAATACAGTATTACAGTACTACAGTACTACTGAACTACAGAACTACAGTAATACAGTATTACAGTACTACAGTACTACAGTACTACTGAACTACAGTACTACAGTAATACAGTACTACAGTACTAAAGTACTACAGTACTACAGTGCTACTGAACTACAGTACTACAGTACTACAGAACTACAGTAATACAGTATTACAGTACTACAGAACTACAGTAATACAGTACTACAGTACTACTGAACTACAGTACTACAGTAATACAGTACTACGGTACTACAGTACTACTGAACTACAGAACTACAGTACTACAGTACTACTGAACTACAGTAATACAGTATTACAGTACTACAGAACTACAGTACTACAGTACTACTGAACTACAGTACTACAGTAATACAGTACTACAGTACTAAAGTACTACAGTACTACAGTACTACAGAACTACAGTAATACAGTATTACAGTACTACAGAACTACAGTACTACAGTACTACTGAACTACAGAACTACAGTAATACAGTATTACAGTACTACAGTACTACTGAACTACAGAACTACAGTAATACAGTATTACAGTACTACAGTACTACAGTACTACTGAACTACAGTACTACAGTAATACAGTACTACAGTACTAAAGTACTACAGTACTACAGTGCTACTGAACTACAGTACTACAGTACTACAGAACTACAGTAATACAGTATTACAGTACTACAGAACTACAGTAATACAGTACTACAGTACTACTGAACTACAGTACTACAGTAATACAGTACTACAGTACTACAGTACTACTGAACTACAGAACTACAGTACTACAGTACTACTGAACTACAGAACTACAGTACTACAGTACTACAGAACTACAGTACTACAGTACTACTGAACTACAGTACTACAGTACTACAGTTCTACAGTACTACTGAACTACAGAACTACAGTAATACAGTATTACAGTACTACAGTACTACTGAACTACAGAACTACAGTACTACAGTACTACAGTACTACTGAACTACAGTACTACAGTAATACAGTACTACAGTACTACAGTACTACAGTACTACTGAACTACAGAACTACAGTAATACAGTATTACAGTACTACAGTACTACTGAACTACAGAACTACAGTACTACAGTACTACAGTACTACTGAACTACAGAACTACAGTAATACAGTACTACAGAACTACAGTACTACAGTACTACAGTACTACTGAACTACAGTACTACAGTAATACAGTACTACAGTACTACAGTACTACTGAACTACAGAACTACAGTAATACAGTATTACAGTACTACAGTACTACTGAACTACAGAACTACAGTACTACAGTACTACAGTACTACTGAACTACAGAACTACAGTAATACAGTATTACAGTACTACAGAACTACAGTACTACAGTACTACTGAACTACAGTACTACAGTAATACAGTACTACAGTACTACAGTACTACTGAACTGCAGAACTACAGTAATACAGTATTACAGTACTACAGTACTACTGAACTACAGTACTACAGTACTACAGTACTACTGAACTACAGTACTACAGTAATACAGTATTACAGTACTACAGTACTACTGAACTACAGAACTACAGTAATACAGTATTACAGTACTACAGTACTACTGAACTACAGAACTACAGTAATACAGTATTACAGTACTACAGAACTACAGTACTATAGTACTACTGAACTACAGTACTACAGTAATACAGTAATACAGTACTACAGTACTACAGTACTACTGAACTACAGAACTACAGTACTACAGTAATACAGTATTACAGTACTACAGTACTACTGAACTACAGAACTACAGTAATACAGTATTACAGTACTACAGAACTACAGTACTATAGTACTACTGAACTACAGAACTACAGTAATACAGTATTACAGTACTACAGTACTACTGAACTACAGAACTACAGTAATACAGTATTACAGTACTACAGAACTACAGTACTACAGTACTACAGTACTACAGTACTACTGAACTACAGAACTACAGTAATACAGTATTACAGTACTACAGTACTACAGTACTACTGAACTACAGTACTACAGTAATACAGTACTACAGTACTAAAGTACTACAGTACTACAGTGCTACTGAACTACAGTACTAAAGTACTACAGAACTACAGTAATACAGTATTACAGTACTACAGAACTACAGTAATACAGTACTACAGTACTACTGAACTACAGTACTACAGTAATACAGTACTACAGTACTACAGTACTACTGAACTACAGAACTACAGTACTACAGTACTACTGAACTACAGTAATACAGTATTACAGTACTACAGAACTACAGTACTACAGTACTACTGAACTACAGTACTACAGTAATACAGTACTACAGTACTAAAGTACTACAGTACTACAGTACTACAGAACTACAGTAATACAGTATTACAGTACTACAGAACTACAGTACTACAGTACTACTGAACTACAGAACTACAGTAATACAGTATTACAGTACTACAGTACTACTGAACTACAGAACTACAGTAATACAGTATTACAGTACTACAGTACTACAGTACTACTGAACTACAGTACTACAGTAATACAGTACTACAGTACTAAAGTACTACAGTACTACAGTGCTACTGAACTACAGTACTACAGTACTACAGAACTACAGTAATACAGTATTACAGTACTACAGAACTACAGTAATACAGTACTACAGAACTACAGTACTACAGTAATACAGTACTACAGTACTACAGTACTACTGAACTACAGAACTACAGTACTACAGTACTACTGAACTACAGAACTACAGTACTACAGTACTACAGAACTACAGTACTACAGTACTACTGAACTACAGTACTACAGTACTACAGTTCTACAGTACTACTGAACTACAGAACTACAGTAATACAGTATTACAGTACTACAGTACTACTGAACTACAGAACTACAGTACTACAGTACTACAGTACTACTGAACTACAGTACTACAGTAATACAGTACTACAGTACTACAGTACTACAGTACTACTGAACTACAGAACTACAGTAATACAGTATTACAGTACTACAGTACTACTGAACTACAGAACTACAGTACTACAGTACTACAGTACTACTGAACTACAGAACTACAGTAATACAGTACTACAGAACTACAGTACTACAGTACTACAGTACTACTGAACTACAGTACTACAGTAATACAGTACTACAGTACTACAGTACTACTGAACTACAGAACTACAGTAATACAGTATTACAGTACTACAGTACTACTGAACTACAGAACTACAGTACTACAGTACTACAGTACTACTGAACTACAGAACTACAGTAATACAGTATTACAGTACTACAGAACTACAGTACTACAGTACTACTGAACTACAGTACTACAGTACTACTGAACTACAGTACTACAGTACTACAGTACTACTGAACTACAGTACTACAGTAATACAGTACTACTGAACTACAGAACTACAGTAATACAGTATTACAGTACTACAGTACTACTGAACTACAGAACTACAGTAATACAGTATTACAGTACTACAGAACTACAGTACTATAGTACTACTGAACTACAGTACTACAGTAATACAGTACTACAGTACTACAGTACTACTGAACTACAGAACTACAGTACTACAGTAATACAGTATTACAGTACTACAGTACTACTGAACTACAGAACTACAGTACTACAGTACTACAGTACTACTGAACTACAGAACTACAGTAATACAGTATTACAGTACTACAGAACTACAGTACTATAGTACTACTGAACTACAGTACTACAGTAATACAGTACTACAGTACTACAGTACTACTGAACTACAGAACTACAGTACTACAGTAATACAGTATTACAGTACTACAGTACTACTGAACTACGGAACTACAGTAATACAGTATTACAGTACTACAGAACTACAGTACTATAGTACTACTGAACTACAGAACTACAGTAATACAGTATTACAGTACTACAGTACTACTGAACTACAGAACTACAGTAATACAGTATTACAGTACTACAGAACTACAGTACTACAGTACTACAGTACTACTGAACTACAGAACTACAGTAATACAGTATTACAGTACTACAGAACTACAGTACTACAATACTACAGTACTACTGAACTACAGTACTACAGTAATACAGTATTACAGTACTACAGTACTACTGAACTACAGTACTACAGTACTACAGTACTACTGAACTACAGAACTACAGTAATACAGTATTACAGTACTACAGAACTACAGTACTACAGTACTACTGAACTACAGTACTACAGTAATACAGTATTACAGTACTACAGTACTACTGAACTACAGAACTACAGTAATACAGTATTACAGTACTACAGTACTACAGTACTACATGAAGTAGAATGATAACATGCCAGAGACAGTGAAACATCAGCAACGTTTATCAGGAAGCAGATGGAATGAGGAAAACTTTGTCGGCATGCATGTGTGAATGTGCACGTGTGAATGTGCACGTGTGAATGTGCACGTCTGATCATGTGAGCTGCAGATTTAAGTGAAATATTTTTTTTATTTACTTGAGATGCAGCCATTTACCCAAACATGTTCCTAACCCAGTTAGTCCAGTTAGGCGTGGTGGGGAAGCTGGAGTCCATCCCAGCAGTCACTGGGGGACCGGCAGGTGCACCTGGACAGATCTCCAGTCCATCACAGATTTACTGCGACCGAAACAGTAAATTTCCTCTGGATAACAGTGGCGGATATGAGACGTGCACGTTATCACGTGCATGTGAGCGAGAGGAGTGCATGAAGTTTGTCGCTGGGAAACGTCGCGGCAGGACGGACAGTAAGCTGTTCTCCTCGCTCAGAGCAACGCGGTGCAGAATCTGGTGTCGCTCCTTCCAATCAAATAAAGAATACTTTATTAATTCCAGAATAAAATTCATTTTGTTGTTGGCTTCTCTTTTATTTGTTTATAGGAAATGATGAGCAGTTAGTTAGAAGAAGACACCTTGTTCTGCAGGGTGATGCTGCTCTCCGGTACCGTTCTGCCTTCCTTCACTGCCGTGTCGAAGATGGGAGAAATAAAAATGATGTGATGATAATATTATAAGAAATCTTCGTTCAGCCAATTTATTAAAACAGCAGTTATGATAAAGTAAATATAATGTAAATAATTTTCGACAGATCCAAATGCAAAGATAATCATGTGAAAAATCTGCAAAGCACCAGATTTGGATGTTTGTGGGGTTTTTGCTGCACAGCTCTCCTAACACACACGACAACATTCCCCTCCAGTACGGTCCTTCAGTACCTTTCTGCTCCCATTTTAGGAAATCCTGGTTGTTGTAAATATTTCTAAAGTATTTTGTGGATCTCTTTCTGACTTTGCTGACGTTTGGGGTGTTGACGCTAAAGACCCTGCACACCCAGAAAAATGAGTCTTTAATCGTTTTTGTTATGCTACTTTGCTGTTTGTCCCCACAAGTCTTCGTGACTGTGCAAATAGATTTATGTCCTTATGAGATGAGTAATACAAGTATACACACACATCTGCACACACACACACACACACACACACACATGCATGTCACTTTAATAGCTGTCATTGAGCGTCACTGAAATGGCAGCAGTGTGGCTGCAGGCTGCTGGGGTTGATCTCAGCTCATTAGGACAGCGACTCAGACAGAGGGGATTCAGCGGGGATTTGTCACGCCGCTGCAGCACTTCGGCCCTGGCCACGAGTTGAAATTAGGAGAAATGAAGTGAAGGATGAGGAGCGATGAGGAAGAAAGCGTTAGGTGAGGGGAGAACTGGAGGAAATTGACAGGAAAGGAAAGAACCTGATGAAAAAAAAAAGGAGTTGAGTGGGGGAATGGAGAGAAGAACAATGAACCGAGAGGGGAGGAGGGGAAAGGACACATCTGCAGTCAAGTTAATGAAAAATATTTGAAGAGAAATCAGATAAATATGTCAAGAAGAGCTGCGTAGAGGAGAATATGTGGAAAAACAGTAAAAGCTGAATATTATTGAAGGTGTAAGAATAGAAAAGTGAAGAAATGTTGGAGGGATGGAAAGCAGGAGGCAAAACGATGAGAACCAATGCAGAGATGCAGAAAGAAGAGACGACATGTTCAGCTCTTAAGCTTTACAACATAAACAAAGTCAAACAAAGAGAAACAGAATGAGAATAGTTTTATCCTGCAGAACCCACAGTAACGAGACGGGGATGAAAGACACAAACGCTTATTATACGGGATGAAATATGTGCTGGTATCTTCATTAATACATCTGCAGGTTTAAGTGTTCAAACAGAAATGAATCAGGAAGGGGGGGGGGGGGGGGGGGGTTGATGACTGAGGAGGAAATTAAGCCGAAGAAAAAAATGTCGGAGAAATGAAGAAATGTGAGCGAGCAGAAGATGAAGACGAGGAAGGTGAGGAAATGGAATGAAGATTAGCAGGGATTTTCCATCTGGTTCCCCGTCTCGACCACGTGTGAAATTTGCTCTGAAAACATTCAGTCATCAGTCAGCTGAAGCAGGGGGGACGTTTTAAAATGAGAGAGGGGGGGGGGGGGGGAAGAGAAGCTGGAAAATGTAAAGGAGCTCTCAGGGAAGGCCTCTCAAATCCTCATTCCCTTACAGGAGTTTAATCTATTTTGTTTTTTTAATTCTATATTTAAGTGTGAGAACCTGTTCGGAGGGTACTCTGCCTGTCAGCTCAGGCTGGAATAAACTCCAGGTTGGAAGTATTTAAAATTAACTTTACTTCAACCACAGTGTCAAACAGCCCAGCAGGCTGCAAACAAGCAGATTATTCTAAAATCATGACTCATTAATAGAAATAAAATGGTCAGTAAGACAGATGAATATGTCATAAGTCATTATGTCATAAAGCAGTGAAACCGCATGCACGTCATATGTAGTTTTGAAGCTTTTTATGTGAATAAAATGACTCAGACTGTGCAGGAATAGAGGAACCGTGGAGGAAAAGGACTTTATAAAACTACAATAATGAATATTCACTATTCGCTAATTTTCCAAAATCTAATAGTTCAACACCTTTTATTTTTCTCATATAAAGTCATGAATAAAAGGTTTAGGTTTAGCTGGTCGCAGAAGTAGCCAATCCTGACGTCGATATTTTCCTACCTTATGAAAACGCATCAGCTCATCTGAAACTCGGTGGCAGCAGCACAACTCAGTAAAGTTGGAGCATGGAACAGCCTGGAAATGCCTGCGATCTGGGAAAACTGGATTTTTGACGTTTGCTAGAGGAAAACTGTCCCATTTTCTGTTTTCATTGTTGTGGCTCTCCTTTGTATTCTCATGATGCAGGTTTCTGTTAGTGAAATGTGACTGCAGGAACTTCAGTCCATCACTGCTGTAGATGTATCATCCAGCTGTATGTGATGCATGGTCCTGCCTGTGGGCCACACTAATGCTGGCATATTTTACTCTAAAACCACTATATACCATTTGGTGCTGATGGAGCTGGTTCAGATGTTGCCAGTTTGATGGAGTCCAACGCATCCCTGCAGTAGGAACTGAGCATCGGTAGAGGAAATGTTCTTATGTATCTGGACAGTTTGCGAACAATAGAACCTCGGCCGATGGTTACCTCCAACTATATGACTAACCTGATGATAGTTAAACTCATTGCAGTATGAACATACATGTTACAGCCATCAAATACAAAAAGAATGAATATCTTACATAAAATAGTAAAAAGAATGTCCGTTTTCTATTAAGAAAGCAGAATTAGGTATTGACATTAGCTGCAATATGGTCTGTTATTGTACCAATAAGATGGTTGTTAACTAGCCACTTAGTCTGTTATAATAAGATGGTTGTTAACTAGCCGCTTAGTCTGTTATAATAAGATGGTTGTTAACAAGCCACTTAGTCTGTTATAATAAGATGGTTGTTAACTAGCCACTTAGTCTGTTATAATAAGATGGTTGTTAACTAGCCACTTAGTCTGTTATAATAAGATGGTTGTTAACTAGCCGCTTAGTCTGTTATAATAAGATATTTGTTAACTAGCCACTTAGACTGTTATAATAAGATGGTTGTTAACAAGCCACTTAGTCTGTTATAATAAGATGGTTGTTAACTAGCCACTTAGTCTGTTATAATAAGATGGTTGTTAACTAGCCACTTAGTCTGTTATAATAAGATGGTTGTTAACAAGCCACTTAGTCTGTTATAATAAGATGGTTGTTAACTAGCCACTTAGTCTGTTATAATAAGATGGTTGTTAACTAGCCACTTAGTCTGTTATAATAAGATGGTTGTTAACTAGCCGCTTAGTCTGTTATAATAAGATATTTGTTAACTAGCCACTTAGACTGTTATAATAAGATGGTTGTTAACTAGCCACTTAGTCTGTTATAATAAGATGGTTGTTAACTAGCCACTTAGTCTGTTATAATAAGATGGTTGTTAACTAGCCGCTTAGTCTGTTATAATAAGATATTTGTTAACTAGCCACTTAGACTGTTATAATAAGATGGTTGTTAACAAGCCGCTTAGTCTGTTATAATAAGATGGTTGTTAACTAGCCACTTAGTCTGTTATAATAAGATGGTTGTTAACTAGCCGCTTAGTCTGTTATAATAAGATGGTTGTTAACTAGCCACTTAGTCTGTTATAATAAGATGGTTGTTAACTAGCCACTTAGTCTGTTATAATAAGATGGTTGTTAACAAGCCACTTAGTCTGTTATAATAAGATGGTTGTTAACTAGCCGCTTAGTCTGTTATAATAAGATGGTTGTTAACAAGCCACTTAGTCTGTTATAATAAGATGGTTGTTAACTAGCCACTTAGTCTGTTATAATAAGATGGTTGTTAACTAGCCGCTTAGTCTGTTATAATAAGATATTTGTTAACTAGCCGCTTAGTCTGTTATAATAAGATGGTTGTTAACTAGCCGCTTAGTCTGTTATAATAAGATGGTTGTTAACTAGCCGCTTAGTCTGTTATAATAAGATGGTTGTTAACTAGCCGCTTAGTCTGTTATAATAAGATATTTGTTAACTAGCCACTTAGTCTGTTATAATAAGATGGTTGTTAACTAGGCGCTTAGTCTGTTATAATAAGATGGTTGTTAACTAGCCACTTAGTCTGTTATAATAAGATGGTTGTTAACTAGCCACTTAGTCTGTTATAATAAGATGGTTGTTAACTAGCCGCTTAGTCTGTTATAATAAGATATTTGTTAACTAGCCACTTAGACTGTTATAATAAGATGGTTGTTAACAAGCCGCTTAGTCTGTTATAATAAGATGGTTGTTAACTAGCCACTTAGTCTGTTATAATAAGATGGTTGTTAACTAGCCGCTTAGTCTGTTATAATAAGATGGTTGTTAACTAGCCACTTAGTCTGTTATAATAAGATGGTTGTTAACTAGCCACTTAGTCTGTTATAATAAGATGGTTGTTAACAAGCCACTTAGTCTGTTATAATAAGATGGTTGTTAACTAGCCGCTTAGTCTGTTATAATAAGATGGTTGTTAACTAGCCGCTTAGTCTGTTATAATAAGATGGTTGTTAACTAGCCGCTTAGTCTGTTATAATAAGATGGTTGTTAACTAGCCGCTTAGTCTGTTATAATAAGACGGTTGTTAACTAGCCGCTTAGTCTGTTATAATAAGATATTTGTTAACTAGCCACTTAGTCTGTTATAATAAGATGGTTGTTAACTAGCCGCTTAGTCTGTTATAATAAGATATTTGTTAACTAGCCACTTAGTCTGTTATAATAAGATGGTTGTTAACTAGCCACTTAGTCTGTTATAATAAGATGGTTGTTAACTAGCCGCTTAGTCTGTTATAATAAGATATTTGTTAACTAGCCGCTTAGTCTGTTATAATAAGATGGTTGTTAACTAGCCGCTTAGTCTGTTATAATAAGATGGTTGTTAACTAGCCACTTAGTCTGTTATAATAAGATGGTTGTTAACAAGCCGCTTAGTCTGTTATAATAAGATGGTTGTTAACTAGCCGCTTAGTCTGTTATAATAAGATGGTTGTTAACTAGCCGCTTAGTCTGTTATAATAAGATGGTTGTTAACTAGCCGCTTAGTCTGTTATAATAAGATGGTTGTTAACTAGCCACTTAGTCTGTTATAATAAGATGGTTGTTAACTAGCCACTTAGTCTGTTATAATAAGATGGTTGTTAACTAGCCACTTAGTCTGTTATAATAAGATGGTTGTTAACTAGCCGCTTAGTCTGTTATAATAAGATGGTTGTTAACTAGCCACTTAGTCTGTTATAATAAGATGGTTGTTAACTAGCCGCTTAGTCTGTTATAATAAGATGGTTGTTAACTAGCCGCTTAGTCTGTTATAATAAGATGGTTGTTAACTAGCCGCTTAGTCTGTTATAATAAGATGGTTGTTAACTAGCCGCTTAGTCTGTTATAATAAGATGGTTGTTAACTAGCCGCTTAGTCTGTTATAATAAGATGGTTGTTAACTAGCCGCTTAGTCTGTTGTAATAAGATGGTTGTTAACTAGCCGCTTAGTCTGTTGTAATAAGATGGTTGTTAACTAGCCGCTTAGTCTGTTGTAATAAGATGGTTGTTAACTAGCCGCTTAGTCTGTTGTAATAAGATGGTTGTTAACTAGCCGCTTAGTCTGTTGTAATAAGATGGTTGTTAACTAGCCGCTTAGTCTGTTATAATAAGATGGTTGTTAACTAGCCGCTTAGTCTGTTATAATAAGATGGTTGTTAACTAGCCACTTAGTCTGTTATAACAAGATGGTTGTTAACTAGCCGCTTAGTCTGTTATAATAAGATGGTTGTTAACTAGCCGCTTAGTCTGTTATAATAAGATGGTTGTTAACTAGCCGCTTAGTCTGTTATAATAAGATGGTTGTTAACTAGCCGCTTAGTCTGTTATAATAAGATGGTTGTTAACTAGCCGCTTAGTCTGTTATAATAAGATGGTTGTTAACTAGCCGCTTAGTCTGTTATAATAAGATGGTTGTTAACTAGCCGCTTAGTCTGTTATAATAAGATGGTTGTTAACTAGCCGCTTAGTCTGTTATAATAAGATGGTTGTTAACTAGCCGCTTAGTCTGTTATAATAAGATGGTTGTTAACTAGCCGCTTAGTCTGTTATAATAAGATGGTTGTTAACTAGCCGCTTAGTCTGTTATAATAAGATGGTTGTTAACTATATTGCAATCTGAATGAATGAATTGTACTGTAAAATGGACAGGTGACATACACTGTGAAATATGTTTCCAGAACACTTTTTATATGAGTAATAACCTTAAAAATACAGAAATGTTGTAAAGACACCCTTATTGTGACCTCCATTAATTCTATTTTCTTCTTCTGGCTGCTCTTTATGCTGCTTTATCTATTCATACATTCATTTTACATAATTTTAGCCTCAGAATCTGACAGCTGAGGCTGGAAACATTACATCTGCATGCTGACTGGGAGTAAAAAGAGTTGAGATTCTACATGTATTTTACATTTAAATAAAAGCCTATAACAAAAGATGGCTGGAGCTTTAAGGTCAGTGTTGACATTGATCATTTAGTGTGTTACCAACACATGAAGGGGAAACCAGACTGCTTTATCAACTCTTTTCTTTACTAGATATCCCACAAAGGTCTACATGATTGACAGATTATTACCAGGTGAGGAAATAAATAAATAGATAAGTAATAAACAAAAAAAATAAATCAGGAAATAAATAAAATAAATAGATTTAGTTCCGTGAAAAAATGGTGAAATGTATTGGAGCAGAAGTAGAAGGAAGTTTGGTGAGAGACAGGCAGATGGACACACAGAGACACATTCATCTCTGACGTGGGATGGATCTGATGACAGGCAGAGAGGAAATGACAGGAGCTGCTGGCAGCACACACACACACACACACACACACACACACACACACACACACACACACACACAGCGCGGCACCTCTTCTGACAGACTCTGACGGAGGCTTCACCTCCAGCTCTGACCAATCCGTCCGGAGATGAGAGGTGTGAGATGGCTGCATTGCCAGAACCAACAAAACGATATTTCTAATGGTGAATTCCATCATCAGGCTAATAGTGGGATGTTACTGCATTCAGCCGCTTGGAAGTAATCTACTCATGTTTCCTTCTTCTCTCTACAGCCTTCAGCATTCTGTTAAAGCGCTTGCTTGAATTGTTTCTGAACGTGTTTGTGCACTCTGTTGCACAGCAGCTCTTTACCATTTTAGCAGTTTTTTCCGTGTGAATGCGTTGATGCTGACTGGGACGTTTTCCTCCCACAGGGGGGGGACTGATGTAGGGACATCACATGCATAGCCTCTCAGTCTCAGATTACACATATAGATGTGATTGGACTCACCAATGTGCGTGTAATCATGAGGATAAGAGCCGAGTGATTTGAGGGATTTTTTTTGGATGAGTTGAGGTTTTTGTGCTTTTGTTGTAAAATCTTACTGTTGATCTCTTCCTGCTTGTGATGACTGTCAGCCAATCCGCTCGTCTCCAAACCCGACACGCTCTCAGGTCTTTGGAGGAAACAGAAAGGACCGAGGTATTTTTGTAACGTGAAGAGAAATGTGCGTCAGTACTGAGGAAGTGCAGGAAATAAGGTAAAGTTAGACTTAGGGTGGTAGAGAAAAAAAAAGTAAACAATGTTTTTTAACATCATCAGTTCAAGATAAAAAGATCAGTATGTGGTTATGCTGACATAACAAGGATTATTTTCTCAGGAAAATTGTTTTAGATAACAGTTTTGTTTTTTTTACAAATGTCTGATATGTTTAGATAAACATGAATAAATTAAAATATTTAAAATAAGACAAATAAAAAACAAAGTCTGTCAATGACTTGGCTATAAAACACAAAGCAGAAATGGCTCTATAGTTAAATATAAGGTAGGGTTTTGTTATTAAAAGCCACATGTATATGTATACACTTGAAAAAGAAAACATAACCAAACAGAATTCCACATGTACTTGGATTCCTCGTGTCTGACCAGGAACACTGAAAACAGTTGCTGACAATTGAACTGCTCATTTTAGAAAGAAAGAAAAGTTATCATTGCACAGCTGTCAAGTATCCTCTTTTGGCCTGGAAACTTCTGTATTTTTCCCTGTTTCCCTACGTTGTCCCATATTTCCCACACGGACAGACCTGTCGACTAACGGCACACACAAACACGTGCGTTACTAATGCTGTTACTAATGACATTAATAAAGCTGTTACGAACAACATTACTAATGCTGTTACTAACAACATTACTAATGCTGTTACTAATGACATTAATAAAGCTGTTACGAACAACATTACTAATGCTGTTACTAACAACATTACTAATGCTGTTACTAATGACATTAATAAAGCTGTTACTAACAACATTACTAATGCTGTTACTAACAACATTACTAATGCTGTTACTAACGACATTAATAAAGCTGTTACTAACAACATTACTAATGCTGTTACTAACAACATTACTAATGCTGTTACTAATGACATTAATAAAGCTGTTACTAACAACATTACTAATGCTGTTACTAACAACATTACTAATGCTGTTACTAACGACATTAATAAAGCTGTTACTAACAACATTACTAATGCTGTTACTGAAAACATTACTAATGCTGTTACTAACAACGTTATTAATGCTGTTACTAACTACATTAATGAATCTGTTACTAACGACATTACTAATGCTGTTATTAACAGTATTACTTATGCTGTTACTAACATTGTTACCTAGGCTGTTACTAATAAGGTTACTAATGCTGTTACTAACGACATTACTAATGCTGTTACTAACGACATTACTAATGATGCTAATAAAGGCATTACTTATGCTGTTATTAAAGGCATTACTTATGCTGTTACTAATGACATCAATAAAGCTGTTACTAACGGCATTACTTATGCTGTTATTAACGGTATTACTTATGTTGTTATTAACGGTATTACTTATGCCGATTTTACGGTATTACTTATGCTGTTCTTAACAACGTTACTTATGCTGTTACTACCAATGTTACTAATGCTGTTACTAACAATGTTACTAATGCTGTTACTAACGACATTACCAATGATGCTACTAACGGCATGACTTAAGATGTTATTAAAGGCATTACTTATGCTGTTCCTAACAACATCAATAAAGCTGTTACTAACGGCACTACTTATGCTGTAATTAATGGCATTACTTATGCTGTTATTAACTGTATTACATATGCTGTTAATAACGGCATTACTTATGTTGTTATTACCGGTATTACTTATGCCGATTTTACGGTATTACTCGTGCTGTTACTAACAACGTTACTTATGCTGTTACTACCAATGTAACTAATGCTGTTACTAACTGCATTACTTATGCTGTTACTAACAACGTTATTAATGCTGTTACTAATGGCATTAATAAAGCTGTTACTAACGACATTACTAATGCTGTTACTAACGACATTAATAAAGCTGTTACTAACTACATTACTAATGCTGTTATTAACAGTATTATTTATGCTGTTATTAACAGTATTATGTATGTTGTTATGAACAGTATTAGTTATGCTGTTATTTACAGTACTACTTATACTGTTATTAACGACATCACTAATACTGTTATTAACAGTATTACTAATGCTGTTACTAACGACATTACTAACGATGCTAATAACAACATGACTTATGCTGTTATTAAAGGCATTACTTATGCTGTTACTAATGACATCAATAAAGCTGTTACTAACGGCATTACTTATGCTGTTATTAACGGTATTACTTATGCTGTTATTAACTGTATTACTTATGCTGTTATTAATGGCATTACTTATGTTGTTATTAACGGTATTACTTATGCCGATTTTACGGTATTACTTATGCTGTTCTTAACAACGTTACTTATGCTGTTACTACCAATGTTACTAATGCTGTTAATAACAACGTTACTTATGCTGTTACTACCAATGTTACTAATGCTGTTACTAACAACGTTACTTATGCTGTTACTACCAATGTTACTAATGCTGTTACTAACAACGTTACTAATGCTGTTATTAACTGCATTACTTATGCTGTTACTAACTACGTTGCTTATACTGTTACTAACAATGTTACTAATTCTGTAATTAATGACATAACAATGTCACTAATGACAGTAGTAATTCATTCACTAACGGCATTACTACTTTTCCCATTGTTTCAACGCTGTGACCGTTACAGAACATTAAACGTGGTGTGTTACTATGAACTGATTCTGTTTCATAATCTGAATGCATCCTCTGCTCCACACACACACTGCTACTACGGAAAGTACGAAGAGGGTTAACAACGCGATAAGAAGGCTTTAAGATAAGTCTTTTTTACCCTGGTAGCCAGTCGGAGGAAGTGTTTTTCCACATGCTATAGCAACTTTTTATTTGTTTGTTTATGTTTACAGTAGCGCAAATAATTACTTTTAGTTACTAATTCAGACACTTCTTATGGAAGAAGTAAGTAACTATGACTAAATATTATCACCTCTGAACCAGATTCCTTATGAACCACAGTTCATAGAGCTGATGCTACAGTGTGTTTATGCAGCGGCATCCAGATACAAAATGACTTGTACTGTCACCACTTCTGGTTCACATATATATCACCTGTCAGTGTGTACAATAGTATTTACTGGTCTTAAATTGACATTGAACATAAAGCTGCAACAGATGTTCAGAGAAGAACATTTTCTGCACAGTAACCATTTTGTTTGGCTCCAGGTTGCGAGCATGCAGTTGAATTAAGGATACAGCTATTGATGTTTTGCATAATTCAAATCATTCAAACAGAGAACAAAAAGCACCTTTGACAAGGTTTTACTTTGGTATTTTCTGTTTACAATGAATCTAAGCATAGTTTTCTATCGGCTGCATCTCCTCTAAAGGACATAGATGGCTGAAGGAGTAAAGCAAACATTGAGCTCGCGGGGTTGACATACTTTAACGGCTATCACGCAGGGTTCGTCAGACACTTTTGCTAAAAGTAAATGCAAGAATAGTTTTTTTAAAAAGTATTTTTAAATTAGCACTATACAACTGTCTGACCTTAATGACCTTTATGACACATTTTAATGTCACATGATGACATTTATTATGTACATTCCTGGAGCAGCTGTTCCCCCTTTTATTCCAGCCTGGTTATAGAAGCATTTCTTTTCATGCAGTGCGTCGCATGCCAACTGGACATCCACACACATGGTGTGCATGGAAGGGAAGGGAGGAAAAGGGAGGAAGGAAAAAAGCAAGAGAAAAAAGAAGATAACTTTTAAAGGGTGGATAGATCCCAGAGAAGAGACAAAATGAAGATGAGGCTGGATTATGAATTTTGATTTGTAATTAAATTATTCAGATTTCTTTGGTCAAAGATTATTGTCACATTTAGGCGTCAACTTAAGAAACTTTAAGGGAAATTGCTACGAAACATAAAGTGACTGGATCCTCACCCTTCATATTGTGAATGTTGTTGGCTCGGTGACATTTCATACAGTGTTAAACCAACATTTAAAGCATTTTAATAGAACAAACCACAACATAGACATACAGTAAGCTCAAGTCTTCTTCGTGATGTTTTATTCATTTTTTAAATAAATTAGTTCCAAATAATTGTTTTTTCTAAAATCCAGATGTTTCTTTGACACAGAACTGATGTTGGTAACCATTTATGTTGTTTTCCCCGACCGACCAGCAGTTGATTTGTTGACTCACTCCTCCCGTCATTCATGTGCACACAGTGACAATTTTTTATTTATTTATTTTCTCTCTCTGAAGCCCTGCTGGAAAAAATCAGCGACTTCTACAGGCTCATTACAAAACAATCAATGAAGACAATTTCTGCCTCAGCACTCACACTGTCTTGTATGTTTGCTCCTATTCAGCAAGTGTTGAATCCGTGTTTTTACATCTGCTTGTGTGCACATCTTTTCTGTGCATCATTGTCAATAACTGGTAGTTCATGCAGAAACATGGCTGCTGGGTGGAGAAGTAGGACGGCTTTGCTCTGCCCTATTTGTTTACCTGCACTTTGTTTAAATTCTAGAAAGAAGAGACTGATTTAAAGCAAACAGTCATGAATCCAAAAAGGTAAACTGTCCAGGTTGTTATTGTCCTAACCAAAAGGGTCCATGTGGAGTAGTTTAGCTTCCTTGGAGTGACAGCAGCTTTAGTTTACAACTCTTCATCGTCCCTGAACAAATAGCAAAACTGCTGACTTTTCGTCACAACAAAGCGGTTTATGCTCTTCTGTCAACATGGTAGCATGAAGTAACCTCACACCATTAATATGAAATATAATCAGTTCCCAGCCAAAGAGAATAATAAATTTTTCCACATTTTTTTCACATGCAATATTTTACTTCTACAGACATGTTCAGACGCTGTTCTTTGTCATTAATATAGACATTTTATGTACTTTATTTTATCCATTCTATAGAAACACAACAGCGGTTTGTCCAGCAGTGTGGTTTAGAGACAGTAGCACTGAAGAAAAGACAGGAGGCAGAGAAGGAGGCTGCAGAGTCTAAAATGTTGAGGTTCTCTCTGGGTGTGATGACGAGAATGGACCAGATCAGGGATGAGAGCATCAGAGGCACATGTCAGATGTTATGGAGATGAAGCCAGAGAAACTGAGATGGTTTGGACATGTGCTGAGGAGGGACAGTGAACACATCGGTAGACGGATTCTGAGGTTGGAACTGTCAGACAGGAGGCCTAGAGGAAGAGCCAAGAGATTTATGGATGTTGTGGAGGAAGACATGAAGGTAGCTGAAGGGAGAGAAGAGGATGCAGAGGATGGAGTTAGATGGAAGCAGAGGATTCTCCGTGGCGACCCCTAAAAGGGAAAAGCCAAAGGAAAAGTGTTGTGTGACTCCCCTAATGTCCGCTGAAGCTGCAAAACTACAAATATACAAGAGAACAGCCACTGTAGGCATGAAAGGGTTAAGTGGAGCCTCAGCTGGATGCTTTTAATCAGAGTCAGTATATTTGATAAACATGACCAAACTTGATAAAAGCCAAACTTACATGCAGCTTATTAACTTGTTGAGGTTTTACACACCTGATGATGAGATCAGTGGGAACTCCTGCATCCCACTGAAGGCTGTTTGTTGTGGAAGATGTTGACATATTGATGAAGTCAGTTACGGGATCTCATTGGTCTGGGATCCATGCATCGGTACATAATGTCCACGTCCAACACCAGTGATGGTGGCTCGGCCTTTCAGGTGGCTGAAAACTAAAGCTCAGGGATGATAGTCAGGAACAATCATGCACAGCAGCTGGAGCTCTCCAGCCTCAAGCAAAAGAGGCGACGCCGTGTGTTACGTCCAGCGGCTGGCCGCTGTCAGTCCTTCGGTGATCATCTCTTGTGTTTGTTTGTGATGAATGGTTCGACGCTCAGCACAACTCTGAGAAACTTTGGATGAGTGACTTGTGGGAGTTTAGTTCCTGCAGTTTCAGGTTTCAGCAGGTGTGAGCGCAACGCTGCAGCCCCCGTCTGCACCTGCAGACCTCGCTGGGAGAACATGTTGGCAAGGCAAACAGTGAAGATACTACAGTCAACAAGGCCTCTGGGAGAATGTGGAGGATTTATTCTGAATATGACTGCAGTCAGTAGCTTAAATGACTTCTCTGAGCTTTGTGAGGGGAGTCTTTGTGGATTGGATTATTATCCTACAGATGGCATCATATTCCAGCAGATTAGCATCTCTTGGAAGCAGGATGAACACCTCCCACACACAGCCGTAATCTCCGCGGTATTCCGAGTATCACAGCGACGGTGTATTAATACCAGATTCTGACTAACATTGTTACGTATCTGTAGTTTTAGTACTACAGCTGGAATGTGTGTGTTGTGATGAAGCTACATTAAAATGAGAGATGTGGAATCATATCAGCTACATAACAACAAATCAAACCACACTTGGTTTTCCTTTCAGACCAGCCTGGGTTTTCTCATGTTAGGAGTTGAAATATCTCAGATAAGAAACTATTTTCTTGTACAGCAGCAGATCTGTGTTACACACCTGTCCATGTTTGTCGCAGATTTTGTTCTTAATTTCTTTTTCTGTGCACATCCACCGTAACATCTTCCTTCCTGTTTCTCCTCTGTAGAAGTTAGGAGCAACTTTATTTCCCTCTGAAGTCATCTCAGGGTTTTACCAGGGTGGCAACGTTTCTCAGGAAACCTCCACCTCAACTCTGCTGATGTAGACGTGGGCGGGTTTTATGTCTTACCTTCTGAAGTCAGCAGGCGGATTTTTCAACACAACAACATACAAATAAAACAGAAAAACTGAAGCTAAACATGAAGATCTGCAATGAATAACAACGTTGGCGGGTTTTTCATATCAGGACCTTTCAGTCTTCAGATATCAGCTGAATGTTCTGTAGGATTTAGTCTTAATGCATTTTAACTGCTTTGAAATCCACATACTTATCCACATACTTACTTATGTAATTTTCATTTTTCAATCGTTTTTATGTCACGATTTGGTGACATTTCATCAAAGTTGCAATCAAACAAACAAAAC